>NC_041381.1:421818856-421835516 GCF_002162155.2 Triticum dicoccoides
TATCCTTGTGTCTGGAGCCGGTTGAGCTGGAGATGAGATACGGAGCAACTCTGCCAATCCCCCTCTTGAGGGCCATGAGGATGCGAGGAGGAGCCAAGGACACTAGCCATGGTGTGAATTTTTCCGTGGTTCGCTCTATTGCTCTTGGGGCGGCGCGAGATGGAATTTTGCAGATCTAGCCTTGTTATATAGGCGCAGCTTGTGGCTGTTAAAATATTAAAATACGAGGGTAATGGACTATTCGCATTCACTTAGATGCGTGAAAATCAAGGTGACGACAGGAGGGAATCATAAAGACTAGACACGAAAACCAATACCGGATTATCATCAATCCGGAATATGATGGAGAACCCGCCTTGCAAAGCCGAAGACTTATGTCCGCATACTACATTGTCATTAAAGGCAAGTTCGGGGGCTACTGAGGGAGTCCTGGATTCGGGGGTCCTCAGGTGTCCAGCCTAGGTGCTTGGGCCTGACTGGATGGGCCGTACAAGATCAAGTTGATCATCCACCGTGTCCGGATGAGACTTCTCAATACGTGGACGGCAAGAATATGGTCCGGGAGTTTCCTCCCTGATAAATCAGCCTCGTATACACCCTTGACCCCTCCAGGTGTGTATATAAACCGGAGGGGTTAGTCTGTAGAGCAGATCTTGATCATCATAGGATAGACATCTAGGGATAGCCATTACGATATCGAGGTAGATCAACTCTTCTAATCGTCCTACTCATCGAATATAATCAAGCAGGAGTAGGGTTTTACCTCCCTTAAGAGGGCCCGAACCTGGGTAAACATTGTGTCCCGTGGCTTCCTATTACCATTGATCCTTAGATGCACAGCTTGCCCCCCCTACCCGAGATCTGCCGGTTTTGACACCGACACTAGCCCCCAAGCCACTCCTGAGGTGCCCAAGCGAAGAGCTCGCCTTGCTGAAGTGGCCACATAGTGCGGTCGACATGTTGAGAAGAAGCCCCCGGTCCAGCTGAGCTGAAGAAGCTAGTCGGCTGGTGACGCCAAAGTCCCGATCCAGCCGAGCTGATGAAGATGGTCGGTCGGTTATGCCGAAGTCACTGGAGTAGGTTTGATGAAGAGATGGCAAAGCTCCCTGTCCAGCCGAGGTGACGGAGTAGGTCTATAAGGTGACGTTGCAGCCCCCATGCATGCCGGGTGTCGAAGCAGTTTGGCATGGTTGGTTATCGGCTCAAAGAAGCAACGGCATGGCGATGCCGACCCAGGTTGAAACTTGTGACGTGGTCAATGCCGGCTTTAGAAGTGACCTGTGGTGACGATGGCACGTCTGACCCATGCAATTCATGGGCAACGATCTTGTCTTGATGATTATTTGTCCTTCACGATGCCGAACTCTTGGTCGGCTCACCGAGGTGATGATCCAAGGTAATTTTCGTCGGCTTGATGGAGCGACGTCACAGTCGATGCTGGCTTAGGTCGGTAGTCGTGGAGCAACATGGTCGGGCCGGTTTTACATCAGTGTGACGATAAAGATCGCCTCGGAAAAGACTCAATATTTGTGGGAACGTGTTTGAGAACAACACACAATACCCTAGAAATAAATTCCTTCAAAAAAGAAAGTCCAATATCCTGTTCATGAAGAACAATGAACTTGGATCGTATTCGTATTCGCATAGAAAATGGATGCGCTTATCAGGGGTTTCTCGGAGTTTGAATTGTCGGATCAAGCTGAAATTTTGAGGGGTGGTAGATTTAGGAATTCCGAAGCTGATCAACTGTTGGATCTTCCAAAGGACGTCCGAGCTAGACGTTGCACTCCATGCCCAAACTCGTCATGATGAGTGTTCAATCACTCGTCCTTGCACGAGAGGGGCCATAATAGGGATGCCTAGTCCCGGGATCAAAATTCAAATAATTCAACAAGACTCCCCCGGGACTGTTGTTGGTATGGAAGGCACCCATGGATCCGGCTAGCCATGGCTTGTGTTTGTTGGTGGAGGGGGGGTAAACTTTACTTTTATCACTTGGGAACTTCCGCTAATGTTTTTAGCATGGAAGATATTGAAAACTCTTGGTCGTAACATTGACAGGAAGGGCGTACCACCCAAAATTATGTTTATCTCTGATTTAAGCTTCGAGCTCTAGCACCTCTGCAAATCTCTGCTTCACTCCGCGAAGGGCCTATCTATTTACTTTCATGTTATTTTACTTTTATGTTGAGTCATCACCTTCTCAATCAAGCACC
Source organism: Triticum dicoccoides (assembly GCF_002162155.2). NCBI lineage: Eukaryota > Viridiplantae > Streptophyta > Magnoliopsida > Poales > Poaceae > Triticum > Triticum dicoccoides. Next base: position 421,821,073 of record NC_041381.1, read on the forward strand.
AGTCTTGAGAGCACTATTGGCATCCTCATGCATTGTGTATATTTAATGTTGAATGCATCATGACTGGATCTCTTCTACCATGAATTACAATGTTAAGTCACTACTTGAACTTTGGAGGTGCTCTACATTTAGGTTTTGCGGTCTCAAAAAGGGCTAGCGAGATACCATTATTGCCATATTATATCATGATTGTTTTGACAAAGTGTTGGCATTTGAAACATTTTATTATTGCACGCTAGTGGTTTATGCCATTGATATGAGTGAATGTAATTCCTAAGAGTTATTGTTTGCATGGTTAGTCATGATCCTTGCTAAAAATCTGGGTGCTATTTAAGCATATATGTGGATACAAGAACAAAAGAGTTCGTAAAAGTTTTTCCTTATTGGTTTCAGTTAGTCAACTGAATTGCTTGAGGACAAGCAATAGGTTAAGCTTGGGGGAGTTGATACGTCTCCATCGTATCTACTTTTCCTAATGCTTTTGCTCTTATTTTGGACTCTAATTTGCATGATTTGAATGAAACTAACCAGGACTGACGCTGTTTTCAGCAGAACTACCATGGTGTTGTTTTTTGTGCAGAAATAAAAAATTATCAAAATTGGACAAAACTTTTTGGAGAATTATTTCGGAATATATAAGAATTTCTGGAACCAAGACCCGCTAGAGGGGGACGATGCCCACTAGGCACCAGGGCGCGCCACACCCCTCTGGTGTGCCCTGGTGGGTAGGGCCCACCAGGCTACGCTGACCATATTTCCAACTCTATAAAATCCTATTTTTGGAGAACAAAATAGGAGAGGAAGTTTCATCGCGTTTTACAATACAGAGCCGCCTCCACTTCCTGTTCTTCATCAGGAGGCCAGATCTGGAGCCCATTCGAGGGTCCAGAGAGGTGGATCTACGGTCTTTGTCATCATCAACCATCCTCCATCGCCAATTTCATGATGCTCACCGCCATGAGTGAGTAATTCCTTCGTAGGCTTGCTAGACGATGGTGGGTTGGATGAGATTCATCATGTAATAGTTTTTTTAGGGCTTGATCCTTAGTGTCCACTATGTTTTAAGATTGATGTTTCTATGTCTTTGCTATGCTTAATGCCCATCACTAGGGCCCGAGTGCCATGTTTTCAGATCTGAACTGTTTATGTTTTCACCATTATATGCACCTATTATGTGTTATGATCCGTAAACTCCAAGGTGACAATAATTGAGATACTTTCCGGTGATGACCGTAGTCTGACGAGTTAATGTATTCACTATGTGTTAATGCTTTATTCTGGTTCTCTATTAAAAGAAGGCCTTAATATCCCTTAGTTTCCTTATAGACCCCGCCGCCACAGGAGGGTAGGACAAAAGATGTCATGCAAGTTCTTTTCCATAAGCACGTATGACTATTTATGGAATACATGCCTACATTATATTCATGAACTGGTGCTAGTTCTGTGTCGCCCTAGGTTATGACTGTTACATGATGAACATTATCCAATGTTATCACCGATCCAATGCCTACGAGATTTTCACATATTATTCTTGCTAAGTTATTATTGATATTTCTACTCTTACAACTGTTACTCCTGTTACTGTTACCACTGCTATTGTTGCTACTACTATCAAACTATCATATTACTATGCTACTGATCACTCTGCCGCAGATATTTAATCTCCAGGTGTGGTTGAATTGACAACTCAACTGCTAATACTTATAAATATTCCTTGGCTCCCTTTGTGTCGAATCAATAAATTTGGGTTGAATACTCTACCCTAGAAAACTATTGTGATCATCTATACTTGTGGATTATCACCTAGGCATGCCGCAAGGGCATGATTTCATGTGCCGCCTTGCTGATCTGCAATTTCCGGTGACGAAACCCTAGCATAGCAATAAATTTCTCGAATATGGCACCCGTGTCCGAAAAATGCGGGGGCATGGCACGTCTCACGTGATTGCCTCTTCTGAGAGCACGAGAAGTTTCGAGGCCAACGGAGCAACATGACCCGCACTTCCTGCACAAACCAGACACGTTCCCTCTCGATACCGAGAGAGTAGCTCGGAGACGGTGCGGTTTACAAGCGGCCTCAGGGGAGGCTTATTCAAAACGTGCCCAAACTTTTACAAAACTCTATACGGGCCATGTGATGACACTGTGCCCGCTCTCGAGGAATTCCGGCATCATACTATTTTCCGAGGATTTCAACGGTTGCATCAGGCATGCCACCGAGGTACTTTCGGTAACCCGGTGGCAGGGCATGCCCGTACCTCGTCTGTGCAAGGCCTAGGCATGCTGCAAGGACATCAGAAAGGATTTCCAAGCCGCTACTGGGCATGATTTCCTGTGCCGACTTGCTGATCTACAATTTCCGGCGATGAAACCCTAGCAGAGCAATAAATGACTAAACAATAATAACTGTTGAATTAATAAAAAGCGTCGGCATCCACCATTAAGAAGATGGCCTATCACTTTGAATCTTCTCTAGCCAAAACATGTGAAGATTCAAAGTGATGGTCCATCTCCTTAACAAGAGTGTAATGAAGACCGAAGCTTACTGCATCAGGACTATCTCACTATTTAAACAGGTTCTGTTGCTTGTCTCTAGATGAGGTGGGACTAAAGTTTGATGCGGGATCCTTATCTTTACCGAGAGCTACTCTCGACAACTGTTGTTGTTCCGAGCACGGCTCTCGGTATAGGTATGGTTGGATCATTAAGTTAATACATATTCTTCATTATGAACACCGAAGTTTATTTCAATTGTTGGCAATCGGATTATTTAAATAGGTAGATGAGGTGGGACCAAATAGGCAACTGTTACTGTTTCAAGAGTTGCTCTTGGCAAAGAAGTCAAACCGTGGCCGTGCCGTTAATCGCCGCCAGATGTGTGATGTGGGAAAACATTGCGGTGCGGCACTGCATGGCTCTCAGCAAATAGTGCCTTTGTCGAGTGTTACCTTTTTGCCGAGGCCTCCTCTCGGTAATATCCTCTATTTGCCAAGGTGCTACATTTACCGAAAGTCCCTCTCAACATATCTTACTTTGCCGAGTGCCCGTGGCTTAGCTCTCGGCAAAGAGCCTGGCACCCAGGGTATAGGGAAACTCCAGTAGTGATGGGGGCGCCCGCGCGCGGCCACGTCGGACTGATGTCGGGGTCCCATGGGAAATCGCGTGGAAACCCGTCGGTTCGACAGATGTCTCCTCCGATGGGGGGATGTGAATGTTGATTGGTGCTGGTCCAACTCGCCGCCCAAGGCCAAATCCGGCTATTTAAGCCGGCCGGCGTCCCCCAACCCTAACCCATCCATCTTCCTCCTCTTCGCGCCACCAGCCCGCCGACTTTGCCATGATTCGGAAGAAGATAACCACCTACGCTATGCTCACGCCGGAGCATTGTTACCAGATCGAGCAAGAGATTCAGGCGAGGCGCACCGCACGCTACCCGCACCGTTGTCGGGTTGCACCGAAATTGTCAGAGCCAAAGGAGGAGGAGGAAGGAGAGGATCAACAGCCGGCTCCAATGGAGGTGGCGGAGTAGCTGGAGGACGACGACGAGGCGGAGCAGCCGGAGCACGAGCTGGATCTGACTCTAGGCTTGAACATGGAGTAGGCAGAGGTGGAGTTTGCCATCGCTCAAGCGGATGTGATGGTGGAGCAGCAGGTCATCCTGGAGTGCATCCAAGATGAGGCCAACGTGAAGGCCAACCGGTGGTTCATCCGGCAGGAACAGGCGGCGACCGGTGCCCTCTTCAACGAGGTCGAAGTGGTGGTGTATGCGGAGGCCGCTACGGAGGAGCCGGAGCTGCGGCTGCCGCTGATACGTCTCCAATGTATCTACTTTTCCAAACACTTTTGCCCTTGTTTTGGACTCTAACTAGTCTGATTTGAATGGAACTAACCCGGACTGACGCTGTTTTCAGCAGAATTGCCATGGTGTTATTTTTTGCAGAAATAAAATTTCTCAGAATGACCTAAAACTCCACAGAGTCACGTTTTGGAATTAGTAAAAAATATTGGCGAAAGAATCAACAGAGGGGGACCCACACCCTGTCCACGAGGGTGCAGGGCGCGCCCACCCCCCTGGGGCGTGCCCCCCTGCCTCGTGGGTCTTCTGGACCTCCACCGACCGCAACTCCAACTCTATATATTCATGTTTGGGGAGAAAAAAATCAGAGAGAAGGATGCATCGCGTTACGATATGGAGCCACCGCCAAGCCCTAATCTTCCTCGGGAGGGCTGATCTGGAGTCCGTTCGGGGCTCCGGAGAGGGGAATACGTCGCCATCGTCATCATCAACCATCCTCCATCACCAATTTCATGATGCTCATCATTGTGCGTGAGTAATCCCATCGTAGGCTTGCTGGACGGTGATGGCTTGGATGAGATTTACCATGTAATCGAGTTAGCTTCATTAGGGTTTGATCCCTAGTATCCATTATGTTCTAAGCTTGATGTTCCTATCACTTTGCCATGCTTAATGATTGTCAGTAGGGCCCGAGTGCCATGATTTCAGATCTGAACCTATTATATTTTCATGAATATATGTGAGTTCTTGATCCTATCTTGCAAGTCAATAGTCACCTACTATGTCTTATGATCCAGCGAACCCCGGAGTGACAATAGCTGGGACACTTCCCTGCGATGACCGTAGTTTGAGGAGTTCATGTATTCACTAAGTGTTAATGCTTTGGCCTGGTACTCTATTAAAAGGAGGCCTTAATATCCCTTAGTTTCCAATAGGACCCCGCTGCCACGAGAGGGTAGGACAAAAGATGTCATGCAAGTTCTTTTTCATAAGCATGTATGACTATATTCGGAATACATGCCTACATTACATTGATGAACTGGAGCTAGTTCTGTGTCACCCTATGTTATAACTGTTGCATGGTGAATTGCATCTGACATAATTATCCATCAGTGATCCATTGCCTACGAGCTTTTCACATATTGATCTTTGCTACGTTACTTCTCCGTTGCCACTGTTACGATCACTACAAAACCGCTACTGTTACTTTTGCCACCGTTACCGTTACTTCCATACTACACTACAAAAAAATACACTTCCGTGATGATAGGTGTTTGTCACAGTAGGTAGCGTTTTCTGTCATGCATGTACATCCATGACGATTTTATGAAAGAATCAAGATAGTCATACATGTGCTGTCGTAAAAGTGTTCCATGACATTACCAAAATTATCATCACGGAAGTGTCCACTTCCATGACGATAAATCGCGCGTCATAGAAGTGCTTTTGTCAAGGGTGACCGGCACGTGGCATCGACTGTAACGGCTCGTTGTTAAGCTATCAGGTCTGGTTATAGATCCGATAACCCGTTAATAGCCCGGACCAATGGGGATTTTCCACGTGTAAAATTCGCATTGGCCGGAGGAAACACCTGTTGCCTCACCGTTGGGACAGATGCCATTCACTCATTGGACATGAGGCCCCTATGATAGGTCGACACGTGGCATGGCCCAACAGTGGCCCATTCCTGTGAAAAAGGCCGGCCCAGTAAAAATTAGCAGGCCGTCCCATATAAGGCCTACTTGTGCCAGGTCCATTTAAGTCCACGGCCCATACGAGATGTGCCAATTCGGCCCATCAACGGCCCGTTAAAGATTTGAAACCGTTGCAACCCATCGTCAGTTCGAGCCCGTTAATAGCCCGCTATATATTTGGGCTCAACATCGGCCCGATGTGATTTTGGCATGTTAACAACCCATTCAATGGATGGGCCAATTTTCAGGATGTACATCTTTCGTCCTTTTAGCGACCCATTTAAGTGTTGGGCTAATTTCCATCCCGGTGTGTCTTTCAGCCTGTTGACGGCCCATATATCAGTTGGGCCATTTGTAGTCAGACCTGAGTTTTGGCCTTTTAGCGACCCATTTAAGTGTTGGGCCAATTCCCGGCCCTGTGTGTCTTTCACCCTGTTGACGGCCCATAAATGAGTTGGGCCATTTGTAGTCGGACCTGAGTTTTGGCCTTTTAATGGCCCATGCTCTTCATGGTCCAATACCAGCCCGGTTTCTCTTTCGGCCTGCTAAAGGCCCACAACACAGTTGGACCACTTATAGTACGACCTGACTTTCGGCCTCTTAGCGGCCCATGCTCTTCATGGTCCACTACCAGCCCGCTGCCTCTTTCGACCTGCTAAAGGCCCATAGTATAGTTGGGCCATATGTAGCCCGGCCTTAGTAACGGCCTGTTAACGGCCCATGAAATCAAATGGGTCCACATGTTGCCTGCTTCGATGTCAGCCTGTTAACGACCCGGGAGGTAAGAGGGTCGACCATTAATTTTCGGCCTCGTAACGGCCCATTAACTTAATGGACCCACTAAAGTTCATACATGTCTTTAAATAATTTGAGCCCATCACGACGAGCAATTATGCAAAGGACCAAAACCGATTGATCAAAGGTACGGCATATAGGGAAAATGTTGCACATCCAGCATATATTACAGGAAACTACATCCACTAGGCAATCAAAGATTGATGCCAGTGCAAATAAATGAACAGAACCTAACGATCTACAACGTCACAATCTGCAACCTCAGCGCGGATGACGCCCATAAGCATGTGGGCAAGTTTTTGCTGCTTTGCTATACTGTCTCTGAAAACATTGATCAGTTGTTGTTGCGCACGAATATGCACCTCTTATTCATCCACCATTTCCATCATTGCTTCAGCCATTAATTGGTTCACAAACATACATTTTTCCGTTGCATTCGAGACAAAGGAACAGATTCGGATGGCGATTTTGGTAGGCTTGTATTATTGATAGTGGAGAGTGTCTCGGCCACTACATCATAACATAAATTAGGAGGGGAACCGAACAGATTAATCATGAGTTATTGCCATATTACCTGGCCTAGATTTATTGGAAAGAAACAATGGGGTTGCCTTGCTGTTTTCAGAGTTTGTCTTCTTATCTTCAGCATCTTACACCAAATTAACACACTATCATTGGCCAAGTCAGATAATAGGAAAGCAACATTGACACAACGAATGTTTGGGTAACTAGCCTACACCAAATTAACACAATATGGCACAGCTATCATCAGCCAGGTAAGGTAATACAAAAGCAACATTGACACAATGAATGAATGGGCAACCAGAGCAGCACTACAATTCAGTAATGTGCATGATATGAGATAGTATAGTCATGCAGCTCAGTATGCAAAACTACCAGGCAGTTTTCCTTACAAAAATCAACTTTGGCGCCTTTAACATTTTGCTACAACTAATTTTAGATCACACAAAGTTTGGATTCATGCCAATTAACAAAATACATGCTGATGTAAAAATATAGTGATATACAACAGGTACTTCCATCAGCATTGGAGCACAGAGAATTCCCGCAAGATATTTTCCTCGAATACAATCCCAACGGAGGAAGTCTTCTATCGTTTAACCTTATTTTCTAAAAGAGAGATGGGTAAGAAACATGTACAAAATATGATCAGAATGCTATAAAATTTCATGATGCAAGGATACGCACACGCTTCTTAGAATGGAGTTGACATTCTTTTGCTAGATTGGAGCGGACTTGTTCTTTGTCCACTAGAATCTGCTTATTATCAGTGGGAGTTGGGTTTCTCTGTGCTGGAGCAGTATCTATGAAAAATGGAGTTGGTGTATTATCTCCTGGCGTTTGGATCTTTTGCAAAGACCTGGTTTGTAACCCTTCAGATTCTAACATAGCCGTCTTCCCCTTGCATGCCTTATATACAAGAATGGTTCTTCAATTATAAAACATGCTACAACAGAGATGGAATAGGTACTGAAGAATATAAAGGCATGACATATTGACATGTATTCCCTCCATCCGGAAATAAATGGATGGGTCTAGGCATATTTCAGTTCTAGATACATCCAGTTTTATCCATTTCTGCGACATGTAATCCGGATGGAGGGAGTATGATGTAAGAGCTAGGAATACGATGAGACAACAGTGTAAAAAAACATTACTGGAATGTAAAACTATATGCTAGCGGAATACGTACAGAAAAATACTAAGGCAACATATGTGTGTATGATTGGGAAACTAAGATGGCATTGCAAGAGACCACTAGAACAACACTTCAATGTAAAAAAAGAACATGGTATGGTAGACAGATGAAGTACATACTAATGAATAACAATGCATAAGATATTTAGAAGCATGATGTCCAAACTAAGTAGATGGCATTGCGATAGAGTAGAATGACAATACTTGAATTTGAAAACATGTTATCATGATTGGAATAGGTACTGATAAACAGGAAGGCATGCCATATTTATATGCATGATCAGTAGGCTAAGCACAAGGCATTGCAATAGAGTAGATGCACTCCAAGACATTATATGCATGTTGTACCCATATCAAGGGCCAAGTAAGAGCAAGGACCTTGTGGGGTGAATAGGATTCATCATCTTTTTGCAAGTCTTGTGAAGAACTACATTTACATGTTCCATCATATTGGGTATCATTGACGTCAAGTTTGTTGGCTGTTACATTGCTCCGTGAGGTTCTTGTGCATAAATTAGTGTGTGAAATTATATCTAACATGCATGGAAGACAACTAGTAGTTAGATTTATGCAATGAGTGCCTATAGGAGATGGCATAAATAGTAGGACTGGGGTTAACTAGCAGCAACAGATCTCAAAAACTAAAGGGAGAACACAGATGAAAGCTACAGAATATGTATCGTTTGTACTTGAGATTAACTAGATGGCACAAAAAAGTATTAAAGAAAAACATAGGTAATACTAGAAGTGGTATAATACTATAATCACCAGCCTGTGGGATAGCATTGGCTGATGGATACCTAAAGAACAAGTCTCTTAGCTGAACTATGGAACAACATTAACACCTGAACAAGACCCGTAAGAGATCAGCATGAATATACAGTGAAATGTGATAATCTATTTTCCATGCTTAGATGAATAACAAAGCCATAAATGTTGCTGTCACATCCCTAGCTTCTGGCTTTGCACCAGGGTTTCCCTTCATGTGTGCATCATGTTTAAATTTTATGAAAGTTGAAATGGGGATGACAGAACCCCCAGCCCCCCCTGAAAATACCAGGTTCAACTGAAAAACATTTCAATGAACCCAAAATGCCCTTCACAAAAGTTCATCATTTTTGAATTGGTCTAGAACCTCTCCCAAAAATGGTGCACATTTTTCTAGGCCATTCTGGATTTCTGAATTAAATCATTACTTATTTGCATTTGGGCATTTAAATACTATAAAATATTTAAAATGCTCAAATAATCATAAACTAAAATGTTTACTGTTGGATCTATTCTAAACAGTAGCCATGATTAGTTTCATGATTTTTGGAAGTGCCTAGATATTTTTAATAAAGCCCAACAGTTACAGAAATAATAGAAAACAGAAACATTAAATAAAAGAGAGGAGAGAACCTCACCTGGACTCACCTTTCGCAGCCCAGCTGGCCAGCCCATCTGGCCGGCCCAGCCCAGCGCCCCCCTTGTCATCTTCCTCCTCTGCCAGGAGGACGAACAGGTGCGTGGCGGGCGCCGACGCTGCCCCGGCCACCTCCTGCTTTCCCGGCCACCTCTTGCTTCCCCGGCCCCTCCTAGGCGACGCCACAGAGCGCCACGCAGCCCCTGGCTCTCTCTCACTCTCCTCGCTCCTTCCCCCCTCCTCTGTTTCTCGCACGCAGCCACTGAGCGGAGCTCGTCGCCGCCGTCCACTGCCACCACGGCCACAGGCCCTCCGTCGCTTCTCCGACCGTATCCAGAGATCCGCGATGACACAAGGCTACTCCACGACGAAGCAGGCGAGCCCGGAGGCGCCGCTGCGACGCCATCGCCGTCTTCTCCATCTCCAGCCACCGGAGATCGCCACCGTCGTTCGCCGCCGTCCATGCTTCCCCAAGGCCGCCGACCAGCTCTCTGGATCCGTCGTGAGCTCCTCTACCTAGCCCCCTACCTCCCGTGCTCGATTACGCCGCGTAGCCACCGCCCCCTTCGATCCCGAGCGCTCCTCGCCGCCGGCCATGTCGCCGTCATGGCTATGGCCGTGCAAGCACACGTCCGAGCACACCACCGCATTCAGTGCGTCGTCAGGAGCCTAACGCACGCACTCCGTCGCCCTACCGTGCACCGTAGCCCTCTTTTCCTCTTCGCCCGAACTCCGGCGCCGCCGCGAGCTCTGCTCCGGCGAGCTCCGGCCACCCTGCGCCCTGCTGCTGCCCCTGCTCGATGCGGCCGAGCGAGGGCTTCCTCCTGGTGCCCCCAGGGCGCCAAACGGTGACCCGCACGAGAAACCCGAGCAACTCCGGCGAAACCCCGCGGCGTTTCTGGTCGCCGTCGGCTGAACTCCGGCGAGCCAGCGTGGCCGCGTGATTAGTGCTAATCACGGCCAGCTAACCCTCCCCAGAGCCACTAACGTATGGGCCCCACGCCCTTAATTAATCTTTGTTATTTTCTATTAAGTTTTAAACTAACCACCGTGGGCCCACACGTCAGCATTGACTTTGCTGACGCGGCCGTTGACTGGTCCCACATGTCATCCACCCAAACCAGCCCTGTTACACTGACCCGTGGGTCCCAGCCGTCAGGTTTGACCTGGGCTGGCGCCTTTGACTTGCTGAGGTCAGCATGACGCAATGCTGACGCAGTAAATGATTTTCTAGATTTAAAATAAATCAGAAAATCCAGAAAATGATTTAAACTTCTAAAATTCATAGAAATTCAACCGTAACTCCAAATGAAATAATTTATATATGAAAAATGATCATAAAAATCCAATCTATCCATTTGTACCATTTTCATGCATGTTAGAACAATTTATAGCTTCTGTTTAGGACAATTCAATTAAATGGCATTTAAATAATCACATGTGGAGTTTGAATTTGAACCTAGGGTTCAAACCAACTCCATTTAACTTGCTGCTAGTTGCATTAGCTCAAATCACATCATATTGCCATGTCACATTCATGCATCATATTGTCGCATTGCATTGATTGTGTTCTTCCTTGTTTGCCGGTAATTGTCCCCTCTCGATAGACGTGTACCGGCGATGTGATCGATGACACCGATGAAGAACTATACTATCTTCAGAAGTGCCAGGCAAGCAAAACCCCCTTGTTCATTCTGATACAATCCCACTCTCTCGCTCCTGCTCTCTTTTACTGCATTAGGACAACAACGACATATTTGTTACCTGCTGCGGTAGCTGAACCCCTTATCCTCTGCATGACCTTTCATTGCCACAGTAAATAGATGAAACCCACTAGCATGAGTAGGAGTTGTTTGAGCCCTGCTGTGCCTACTCATTCATGCTTGTTTGTCATGCCTGCTACTGCTTAGAGTTGAGTCAGGTCTGATTCATCGGGAATGAATCGGAGGTGTGTGAACATGTCCTACTGTTGAGAGCTAAGGGTGTGAACATGTCCTACTGTGTGTGAACGAAGTGTGTGAACACGATTTGGTGAAGGTAGCGGTGAGAGGCCATGTAGGAGTACATGGTGGGTTGTCTCATTGCAGCTGTCCTCAGTAACTGAGTTCTGTGTTTGTGATCCATGAACAGTTACTACCACACATTGGGTTCTGGTAACTCGACCCCTCTCGACTTATTAATCAACATGATCTCTGTCCAGGAGTTGCAACTAGTTTCTGGTGTTTGTAGGTTGTGTTAGTAGTCTACCAAGTGGTACCCGGTACAGGTGGGCTTGGGACAGACTAGGCACCGTGGCACGGTGTACCAAGCATAGATCTACCCGTCGAGGTGGGCTTGGGAACCCTGCACACATCGTTTGGGGCCGTGAGCGACACCCCGACCGGATCTCCTTGCGGATGGAACCCGAATAGGCGATAAACCTGGACTAGAGACTTGTTTGGTTAGTCAGGTCGTGGCCGACTCCCTCGCCCGGCTTCCGCTTGAAGGTTGCCGAGGTACATGACGTGTACAGGGCGATAAGTGGCAAGAGCGTGTGTGAAGAAGTACACCCCTGCAGGGTTAATATGATCTATTCGAATAGCCGGATTCCTCGGATATGGAAACTTGGACCCCTTGCATAGTTCATAGACAAGTGAAAGTGGATACTCTAAAATACGCAAGATAAGCGTGAGTGCTATGGATGGCGTTCCCGTAGGGAGACGGGAGCGGATCCATAGGGGTGTATTGATATGGTGAATATGTGGACTCGTGTGCGCCACCTCAAAAGAGTTACTTGCAGTCGTAGTTCAGGATAGCCACCGAGTCAAAGATGGCTTGCTGAAGTTAAACCCCACCTTCCCCTTTGTTGATAATGATGCATATGTAGTTAGTTCTGATGTAAGTCTTGCTGGGTACATTTGTACTCACGTTGCTCAATTTATGTTTTTGTAGAGAGACTTCAGTCTCGCTAGTAGTACCGCGTGGACTTCGACGTTTAGCTTGTTACCTCAGCTACGATCTTGTGCCCTCGGCAGGATCTGGTAAATAGTCAGGCTTCTCAGCCTTTTTCATTTCTAGATGTCTGTACTCAGACATGTTAAGCTTCCGCATGTGCTTTGACTTGTATGCTCTGATTGTTGGGTCATGAGACCCATGTTTGTAATATCTCGCTCCTCGGAGCCTATTGAATAAATACTTGAGTCATAGAGTCATGTTGTGATGCCATGTTGTATTGCACATATCGAGCATATTGTGTGTATGTTATTGAAATGCTTGGTATGTGTGGGATCTGACAACCTAGTTGTTTATCCTTGGTAGCCTCTCTTACCGGGAAATGTCTCCTAGTGTTTCCACTGAGCGATGGTAGCTTTCTACTGCTCCGGAACACTTAGGCTGGCCGGCATGTGTCCTTCTTCGTTCCTGTGTCTGTCCCCTCGGGGAAATGTCACGCGATGAATTCCGGAGTCCTGTTAGCCCGCTGCAGCCCGGTTCACCGGAGTCCTGCTAGCCCAGTGCTACAGCCTGGATTCACTCGCTGATGACCGACACATTCGTTGTTGGGTCATGTATGCCTGTCCCTGTAAGTTAGTGCCACTTTGGGTTCACGACTAGCCATGTCAGCCCGGGTTCTTTGTCATATGGATGCTAGCGGCACTATCATATACGTGAGCCAAAAGGCGCAAACGGTCCCGGGCCAGGTATGGTGGCACCCGTGGGAATACCGTGCATGAGGCCGCAAAGTGATATGATGTGTTACATGCTAGATCGATGTGACTTAGGATCGGGGTCCTGACAGTTGCACACAAGTAAGATGAGGGTACAACCTATCTGGCCGCCATCCATAGGAGTGAGAATCATGTGCTGACTTGTCGAGGGCCATGTAGTTGTTGTGGTTGTCCATGTCGGGCACTCACATTCGATGCAAGGAACCGTTGAGTGGGGACTATAGCTCGCTTCTGGTGTATGCTTCCCTTGTTGGAGCAGCGGCGGTGAGTCGGAAGACGGTGTGGCTGAAGATGCAGAAAATGCATAATGTTAAGAATGACACATCTCTTTGATCTGAATAAATACCCTAAGAGATCAACTGCAAGGTACGAGAGTGGTCACACGTTTGTTGACTGAAGACTAAATTGGGGTCACATGATTTTATTTTATTTTGGTACTGTCCGATCTATGCCGGATGGCTTGATGGCCGTCTTGTGCCTCCCAGCTGACACTGTTCGGAATCTTCCTCGAGGAGCCAGCGACCAACGGCAGAGCAGCCTGCCTCCGCCATTCGTGGACCCAACAAAAACCCCGCTCCCCGCCCCACCGCACTGCTGTGGTTGCGCCTCCCCCGGGCCAATCCACAAAGACTCGTCGTTATCCATATCCGGCGGCGGTAGTACCTTCAACCCACGCAACTCTAAGATAGCCATCTAAGCACTGCTTCCGTGGCGAACTTGCACCCCTGCACCCTTACGTTAGACACTAGCCAACCGGCAGCCTAGGAGCTCCACCTCCTCGAGGGGTGCTGCTTCCCATTGGGAATCGATTGGCCCAGAATAAAAATTCAGACAACTAACGCCTAAATGAAATGATTTGAGATGAGGGTGCGACCTATCTGGCGGTACGATGAAGTAGGCAGCTCCAGCTGCTAAGTCGGTGAGGCCGGCATGGTTGCGGTGGCGACCGGCGGCAGGGAAGCAGAGATGTTGTGATGGTCGACAGCTACGGGGAAGCAGCGCTGGGGCTTTGGACGGACCCAAATCTGGAGCCGCTCCGGCGCCGTGAACAATGGTCGGGGTGAATCGGCTCCAGTAGGGTTCACGCGGACGTCGACGAGGCAGCTCCAGCAGCACAGTGTAAGAGGCACACGACCCAGTGCACGACTGCAATGGATAGTGTCTCCAGCAATAGGGTGGAGGGCGGCTGTGAATTTGGTGCGGTGGGGGCGCCATGGGGGAGGGGCTGAGGTTTCGCGGCTCGGGAGAAGGGAGCTTCCGGGGAGAAGGTGATTTGGCACCCACGATGTATGAATGGGGAGGGAATTGGGAGGGGAGTGGAACCATGTCTT
>NC_041381.1:421835648-421836341 GCF_002162155.2 Triticum dicoccoides
GGGTTACAGTTCTACCCCTGCCTTTAGGCTTCACAACTTGGGTCTATGTACTATGGGTCGGGGATAGTAGAGTAACTTTGCTTCTTCCCAAACAGTGGGCACGAGCGATTTCAGGCAAGGAGGGAATATTTTGAAATATAGTGGGCGCGAGCGATTTCGGGCGAGGAGAGCGTGTTTTGAAATAGTGGGCGCGAGCTATTTCGAGCGAGGAGAGGGTGTTTTGCCGACCATGGTTTATGAATTATTCGGCACATGTCATTTCGGCCGAGAAGAAGGCGCGCTTGGATGAAGTTACGAACCTACCCTCGATGTACAACGGGCCAATTGATGCATGTCCCACATAGGCCGGTAATTTCGCGTCTCTCATTTATTTCCTCGGGCGAATTCCACCGAGCAGAGGGTGTTTAACGGTTTGTTCAAATTTTGGGAGAACGAGCATCCATGTCTACCTTACCAAGTTGATTCGAATCAAATTTTGAAATATTAGCTTGCCACTTCTTTTTTAGATGGAGAGATGATGCTCGGGAGTAATGTGTTTTTACATGCTCGTTGCTAGCGATTTACTATATGACAAATAGTTGACCCACTCAAAAACGGGAATCAAACCCAAAATGAAATATCTCGATTCAATGAAATAGCTCGTTCACCAGGTCAAAATAGTGAACTAAATCCAAAATTGAACACCTCAATCGA
>NC_041381.1:421836428-421893231 GCF_002162155.2 Triticum dicoccoides
TATTATAGTACTCCATTGAACATGTTGAAAGTCAAATTAATGAACTTGTTTGATATACACATATCTCCGTTCATGTGTGGATTGCAGACAACATGTTCTCCAATTTAAATATTTGAATGCAAGTTTATATCCAAACATGGTTTACATCAGTCTTTGATGCATAATACGCGACCTCCCCCTCTCCCGGACTCCTGGTCTCTCTCTCTCTCTCTCTCTATGTGTGTGTGTGTGTGTGGGGGGGGGGGTCTTTGTAGTTTGCATGCATATATACTCCATCTATAGGTCTCTCTCGCACACTATGTATGATTCTCTAGTCCAAGCTAGATATCTTGGGTGCACTCATCGTACGCACAGGAATTCCTTGGCTCGGTGCCCGTAACTCTCTCACGCACCACTCTGTCGTCTCAGAGCTCTTCCCTATCTCTCTCAAACTCTACATCTACCTGGGTCACACATACACATGCATATCTCACTCGCACTCGATACACCCATCTAAAACTCTATCTCTCTCCTTCGCTCTCTCTCCATCTCACACGCACACACACACAATCTCATGCCTAGCTAGCCAAGTATGATGGTCTCTCACTCAATTGTAGGCACTCGTAGTCCCCCTATATGTATATGACTAGATAATCTTAGTCTCCATCACAAACATGTGCATGGTCTATCTCGATTTCTCTCGGGGCATCTTTCTATCACGCACGCACCTCCCTCAATCTCCCACCCATATAGTCCCCTCACGATCTCGAGGGTATCTCTCTATCACAAACACACCCTTTCTCCCTCCCCATGCATCCATGTTCTCCATGTGTCCCTCTCGACCTTTGTTCCTTATTGTCCAGACCTCTATTAGACATGTTCTATAGGGGTGTCTCTCTCCGCTGCAAACAATCACGCACTAGCTATCTTCGTGTATCTCCTCGCCTCGCTTTTCTATCTCGGAGATGCATGTGTGATATGTTTGCATAAGAAATAAAAAAACACACACTCTCTCTAATTTATCGTTTGTTGTCACTTTCTCTTTCACACACACACTCTTTTTGCACACTCACTCATTCTCCTTCACACGCACTTGATCTCTCTCGACTTAGGCACTCTCTTCGGTCCATAGCATATAGATTGATTGAAAAGTCAAACATCACAAAGTTTAACCATGTACATGGAGAAAAACATTTACATCTAGAACGGCAAACATATACCATTAGATTCACCATGAGATGTAGTTTCCTATGATGTATCTTTGGTATTGTAGATATAAATAACATTTGCGTAAACCTGACCAAATTTTCCAAAGTTTGACTTCTAAAAAAATTTCATGCACTGCATTATCGAGCGGATGAAATATCTCATTCCCCTCTCAGCTATCTGACGCACCACTCAGCCTTATGGGGGCTCCTCTATCTCTCTCAAACTTTATATATCCCTGGTTCACACATACACATGTCTCGCTCGTGCTACATATAGACCCATCCAACACTCTCCGCCCTTGTTCTCTCTGTATGTGACACGCACCCCCCTAAGTACCAGAATCCCTCACTCCATCATAGGCGCACGCACTCCCTCCTAAGTATGATTATCTCTCACTAGCCATCAGGAACACACGTATTCTCTCCTTCCATCCATACGTCTATCTCGATATCTCTCGGGGTATCTTCTGCCGCACACACACCTTGTCACTCCATCTCCCACCCATGTAGTCCCATCACGATCTCCAGGGGATCTCTCTATGACAAACATACTCTCTCCTCCCCATGTCTGTATTTTCTCTGTACGTGTCTCTCGACCTCTCTCCCTTGTCTGTCAGACCCCTCTTGGACACGTGCTAGGGGTATTTCTCTCTCGGTTGCAAACAACCACACACTATCTCCTCACCTTGTTTCCGTTGTCGAAGATGCATGTGTGATATGTTTGCATAAGACACACTCGCTTTTTCTCTACTTTTACCATGTATTGTCCATGTTTCTTTCAGACACGCACACACAATTTTTAACTCACTCTTTCTATTTCACACACACACACTCTCTCTCTCTCTCTCTAGTTAGGGAATCTCTCACGTCCATCAGCATATCGATGTTTCAAAAAGTCAAACCTCAGAAAAGTTTGACCAGGTATATGTGGACAAAAAAATTACATCTAGAATGATCATTAGATTCATCACAACATGTACTTACTTCATACTATCATTTATCTTTGGTATTGTAGATATAAGTAATTTCTTTATAAACTTGGTCAAAGTTTCAAAAGTTTGACTTTAAAAAAATGTTGACACTACATTATCGAACGGAGGGAGTAGCTCTTTCTCTCTCTGCTATCTCTCACGGGCCTCCCCTCTCACTCAAACTCTCAATACCGATGGATTATATGCTCACTGTGTCAGCGTATAGCTCTGTATATTGTTTAGTTGACCGGTCAACTAGCCCACATGTTGCCTTGCCAGCTCGTGTTCTCTATCTTCGTATGCTGGCCCATGTGGAAGTGAGTGAAAATAAGCAAACTAGAGGCCCATCTGACACGCGATGAAGTAAACAAAGTTGAAACCACTTGGGGTAGCACCCCGCACACTAGTAAAATGAGGGCGCATTAAGGACACACTTCTTCCGCGTGAAGGACGCACTTGCGCACAATTCACCACTGCGTGGCGGCATGCACAGAAGGACGCACTCACGCACACCCAGCAGGCCCTCCACTATGTAGGCCAAAACACGTGCCAAATTCACTGGTGATGCATTTGGCATCGATGCCCCTCCATTGCTCACCTGGTGCCCCAATCTGGATCACCTACTTTGCTCTAACTCACGCAATGAAAAAACACTTGTGGGGGAGAGAGAGGACTGAGGCAATAAAAAACACTTGTTTGGGAGAGTGAGAGGCTAGTGTACTTAGTTAGATTGATTTGTTTATACATGTGGGTCTGTGTGCACAGCAGTGCCAACTCTCTCACATCGCGAGAGCGTTGCCAAAATCTTTTGATTTGACATTGATGCATATTATGTGGCATACTTTTGAGGAATGTGGCATCAGCCACATAGTGGAAGGCAACAAATGCCCAAGCTCTTCACGTGCTCCTTTGTAAATGAGAGGAAATAGAGAGAGAGAGAGTGAAAGTGCTAGTTATCGACTAGAGGGGGGGTGAATAGGCGATTTTTATCAAAGTCTTCAAAATGTGGAAGTTTCGAAGACAAACATAGAAATGACCTAATTGATATGCAGCGGAAGGTAAACTACAACAAGTAAGCCATAGTCAAGTATGCAATAGCGTTAACGTACGAAGACTAATAGCAGCTAGGTAGTAGGATCAGGATGGAAGATAGTACGAAGCTAATCAACAATAGTAGTCAAGCAATGAAGTCAATCAGATAAGACAGATAAGCAATGACTTCACCAAGACAAACTCAAAATAAAGGAGGGAAGAGATAGAACCAGTCACTTGTTGAAGACACAGGATTTGTTGGACCAGTTCCAGTTGCTGTGACAACTGTACGTCTGGTTAGGGAGGCTGAGATTCAACTCAGAAGACCGTGTCTTCACCTTATTCCCCTTGAGCTAAGGACACTTAGTCCTCGCCCAATCACTCTGGTAAGTCTTCAAGGTAGACTTCCAAACCTTCACAGACTTCATTCACTCGGCAACCCACAATGACTCTTGAATGCTTAGAACACGACACCTAACCGGCTGGAGGATACACAGTCCTCAAGTGTAATAAGTCTTCAGGTCACACAGACAGAAAGACTTCAGTGATGCCTAACACTCTTTGGCTCTGGGTGTTTGGGCTTTGTCCTCGCAAGGATTTCTCTCTCTTAAATGCTCCGAGGTGGGTTGCTCTCAAATGACAAAAGCCATATACTAACTCTGAGCAGCCACCAATTTATGGTGTAGGGGGTGGGCTATTTATAGCCACTAGGCAACCCGACCTGATTTGTCCAAAATGACCCTAGGTCACTAAGGAACTGACACGTGTTCCAACGGTCAGATTTCAAACACATGCGGCAACTTTACTTGGGCTACAAGCAAAGCTGACTCATCCAGCTGTGGATAAGGTTTGCTCTCATTGTCTTCGCTCAAAGACATAGGCTTTGAGTTGAGCATCACTTCAGTCACTCTGACTTAGTTCACTTGGACCCCACTTAATAGTACGGTGGTTCCTATGACTCAACAAAGAAGAAAAGGAAGTAACGAATCCACACAGTCTTCGCGCTCCATAGTCTTCACGCAATGTCTTCTCATGTCATAGTCTTCAATATGAATATCTTCTCATACCACCATTGTCTTCAATGTCTTCATACATTTTTAGGGGTCATCTCCGGTAGTAAACCGAATCAAAGAGGGACACTACCTGCGTTATCCTGCAATTCTCACAAACACATTAGTCCCTCAACCAACTTTGTCGTCAATACTCCAAAACCAACTAGGGGTGGCACTAGATGCACTTACACACAGAGAGAGAGAGAGAGAGAGAGAGAGAGAGAGAGAGAGAATCACTAGCCAGCCAACCCTATCGTATGAGCGAATGATATTGGTACCTCTTGATGACACGGCAATCTTATACAACCATGTGCTCTAATATGTTCTCTTCTTTTGAAGATAAAAAAAGACCCGAAAGTGAAAATGTGCTGCACTATAACAATCTCATCGAATGCCTTGATCTCCATCTTACAGAAATTGATTTGATCGGCTACCGAGGCAGCACATCTCAGATTAAATTGGCCAGGTTTTTTGTTTTGGAGGCAAGTGTGCTCAAGGTAATGAGGTTTGGCGTTCTCTGGCGCAACAATGAATGGCGTGTTGATCACCGCAAGCGTCTAAGCGTAAATGACAAAGTCTCCATAGAAGCTGAATTTGTTTTTGAAACATCAAGTGGCCAGAGGCTGAAAAACTTATTTGCCCATTAGTGACTTGTCAGGGTGGTGGATTTTAGTTTGTACGATAATGCTGCATCCACCAAAAGTAACGAAAGTTCTTACGTAAACTTCCTGGTAATTCCCTCTTTGTAGGTGCAGCATTACTCCTAACATTTGTAATATCAGTTTGAAACTTGTAATATTGCCGTGTCCTATTCCTGTGTTTTCAAAATCATGCGAATCAAAGAGGTCCTGAGTTGGTGATGATGTTGCGGCTTCCATCTTTCACCAAGAGCCGTCGGATCTAGATCTGACGCATACAAACCAAACTTCTCCAGTTTTGCAAAAGGATGCCCGCACTTGTTCCCTATTTACAAACAACTCCTTGTCTCTCACAATCAGCCTTATCTCCTCCCCACCACATCTAGAAGGCCATGGAAAAATTTGGCGCGATGGCGACTGTCGGCGCCGTCCACCCCCAATCTTGGTGTTCCATGCAATGCACGGGCATCTACGCACAGGAAATTATGTCGAACATGGCTAGTTGTGAGCAGGCTAGCTCTACAGCCATGATGATAGTGACTGCAGATAGTGAGGCTGACTATGGTATGCCGAACACGGCGCCTATACTCAGGTGTCATCTACGGCGCAGGGTCTTGTCACTTCACTGTGAGGAGCAGCACGTAATAATTTGACCAACGAGTAGTACAATGCTACTACATTGGTAGTACTACTACTAGTACGAGCACCACCGTCTGGGTTTAGTAGTACTACCACGTCCATCTGGATTTTAGTATTTGACTAGCAATATCTAGTAATGCATGTCACAAAAAATGTACTACTCCCTCTATCAATAAATACATGGTGTATTGTTTTATTCCTATCGGCGAGAGAACTTAATGTCTTTTTGCTAATTAATAGGATTACATGCAATGAACTAACCACTTCATGTGATGTTTTTGTAGTCTCAAGTCATTGAAAGCATGCACGGCCCATATCTCTCATTGGTTGATATGTCATGAAATAAGAAACGAGAAGGGAGTTAATGTACTGTGCCTAAGTGTTTTGGGATTATTTGGTTTTCGTAAGGTGACTTACACAACATTTTTGGTTACATGCATTAACATTTTATTAGTTAAATAAAAAGGTCAAAACTTGGCGCAAAATGCAAAGGGGACCAATAAACCAGTAAACATCAAAGTTCTCTTGTTTAGCCTCAACTTCTGGTGAGATGACTATACTGCACCAGCACGGAGGGGGACGCAGCTTCATTGACTTACTGCACCTGCCTTCGGATGTATGACACGTGGGCCCAACAGGTGGTCGGCCCACCTGTCATATAACAAAAGGCAGGTGCAGTAGAGGGCCGAGGAGTAGATGGCCAACATGCACGTGAATTCAACGCAGTCTGCAGTCTCCCCGCCAGTCCAATCTAGTATGAAATCCTACGCACCTACGCACCCTAACCAAGGGCAAGAGTGATCACTCCAATCGCAAGATCAGTTGACTAGAAGCAAGACCCATGGAGGCGATGAGCACGAGCATCAGTCGGCTGTGCCAGATGGTCCACGACGCCGGCATGCGGCCCGGCACCAAGGGACGTCTCTAGGTAGTGCTTGAGGCTGCCATGGCGAGGGGCCGCTTGGACGACAACTTTGTCTCCTTGTTCGACGAGGTCCTCGTCGGCTTCCTCGACAAGTTCACCGTCATTAAAAAGCTCGCGGATGACCGTGACGTACACCTCCAGCCCACGCGCCCAGGCTCTATGATGCCCGCCACCCTCAACAACCTCTATGGTGACAACCTCTTCGACGCACTAGTGGCCCTGCGACTGCCCGCCGTCGCGCCGAAGTATGTCCACCATGAGGTCGCGCTCGCCGCGCAGCGCCTGGCGTAGCAAGACACCATCGACATAATCACCCACGTCTACGCGCAAAACGTCCACAAGTACTACTACATGCAAGAGGAGGACGATCGGACGCTGGCCTTCTTGGACCGCACGACAACCTTGGACGGCATTGTTCAGAAGCACGTTGAGCTCGCCGCCAACGCTGCTGCTCCTCACACATCGGTTGGTGACCAGGCGCACTAGGGTGTGAGGATGTCGTTGATGGATCCGTATGTATCTTTATCTTTCCGTCAAATCCATGTAGTAGTATATGGTACTACTAGTAATTATCTTACCTTTCGCATCAACTTCATAATTTTCGTACGTACTCCATGCATGAAACGCGCCAGAACCAAACTTCTCATTACTCTAGGGAAAATCGTTATTTCTATCTAGCGGTCACGCCATGGACCAGAACCAAATTTTACAAGTTACAAGTTCAAAAGGAAAAGCCTGCCGTGCTCGCGTCGCACCCCCACACGATTGGTCCGGCACGCCACTCAAAGGGGAATGCGTGTTGTGTTGCATTTTTGTAACGCCCCGGATTCGTTGCGCCAGGTGTCTGCCAGTTATTCGACCGTCATTTCCATGTCATTTGCTTGCGTGTTGCATATTTTCATGTCATCATGTGCATTTCATTTTGCATACGCTTTCATCTCATGCATCCGGTCTTTTTCCCCGTTGTTCGTTTTGCGATCCGGCACTCCTATGTCCTCTGGCGTTCCCCTTTTGTCTCTCGTTGTGAGCGGGTGTTAAACGTTCTCGGAATGGACCGAGGTTTGCCAAGCGGCCTTGGTATAGCACTGGTAGACCGCCTGTCAAGTTTCGTGCCATTTGGAGGTCGTTTGATACTCCAACGGTTAACCGCGTAGCCCGAAACCCCCTTTCTCTTTGCAGCCCAAAACCCCTCCAAAGTGGCCCATAACCCATCCTAACCCCCTCCGTTCTCTCGGTCGTTCGATCACGATCGTGTGGGCGAAAACCGCACCTCATTTTGACTTTCCTAGCTCCCTCTACCTATAAAAACGCCCCTCCCCCTCCATTTTCGGGTCCAAACCCTAAAATTTCCCATCGCCGCCGCCGGACGCGTCCGCGACGGCCAAACACGTCTGCCCCGCTCACCCCGACTAATCACGCAGCGCCACGTGGCCTGTCGGCCTCCTCTCTCTCTCCTTCTCCGCCAGGGCCCGCATGGCCCAGATCCGGCAGCGGGGCCCGCGCCGCCGCCCACCGCCGCCCATGCGGACCCGCGTCCCCGCCGTCGGGTTTCGTCCCTCCGGCGCCGCCCGCGCCGCCCGATGCTCCCACCGACGCTCGCCGCGCCCCCTCGCCGCCCCCCCATCTCTGGCCTCCTTCCTCGTCTCCCGCGCCGTCCCGCTGTCCCGCCGAGCTCGCCGGCGTGCAGCTCCGGCGATCCTCGCAAACCGTGCCCGATCCAGATCTGGATCCAGGTTGACCCCGTTTTTCGTCTAAGTCCCTGATATTTTTGCATAATGTTGCCTTGTTCATCGCATCATAACTCTGCATTCGAAGCTCCGTTTTGTGCATGTAATATGTCAAAATGTTCATCAGGAGATGTTCTACATTTCATTCAATTGCACCATGTTCATTTGAGTTCATCTTAATGCCTCAATCATCATTGCAAGAGTGTTATATGATATTAACTGCTGTCTGTTAACAGAACTTGGTGATTTATCATTTTTGTTGCATTTGATGTGTGCATCTTATGAGCATAAGCTCTACATGTGTTTTGATCTACATCATGCCATCTTTACAGGGGTGCCATCCATGTATTTTTGTGAGTCTTGTACTGGGTGCATCAAGCTTGTTAAGTAGTGTACTTGATGTTACTGTTTTGTTAGGCTGAATCTGTTATTTTGTGATGCTATGTAAACCTGCTGCTACAAGTCATTCTATGCATAATTTGGAGATGTTACCTAAGGATGTTTTGTTATACATGTCATGCTATATCCATCCATGCCCCTGGTTGCATTTATAGCCTGCTGTAGCTTGTCATTATATTTCTCCGAAATTGCTAAATAATGTTGCTGTCAGCCTATTAACTTTAAGTTCAGTTTTGCCATGTGTGTTTCTAGTGATCCATGCACCCTATGAACTTTCTCTTGCCATGATTAGCTTCATAAATATGCCATATTACTGTTGGTTGCCTTGTAATGCCATGTAATGCTCTGTGGTGAGTGGTACAAGCTCACCAACATGCATACTTATTGTTGTTCCTGCCATGTTTAAATCTGTCATATCTTTTGCTATGTTTACATGGGTGCCATCATATCTTCTGATCCTTTTTGGCTCATGGTCAATAAGGGACTTTTATTCTATGAAATTAGTAGATTCATGCCATGCCTTAAGTTTCTATGATAAGTTACTGTAGCATGTTGTTTGATAGATCTAAACATTGCAACCTGATGTTATTTCTGCAAAGTCTGAAACTGTTATTATTTGCAATCTTGCCATGTGTGTTTGAGCATGTTCTAGTGATTTCTGGAGATAACTCAGTGTTAATGTTTTGTTATGCTTTACCTGTACATCATGTCCATGCCTTTTGTTCTTATGTTGGGGTGCTGTAGCATGTTGTTTTGATGCTTGCAATATGCCTAGTTGCTGTTTTGGGCAGATTGTTGTTATGTCTTGTTTGGAGTGTATGTGTTGCACCGTTGCTCCGTTTTGAGTGTGCTCTATATGAAACTTGCTTAGAATTGCATGTAGTTTCATATTATCATGTTGCATCCTTGTTTTGAGGTGTTTGCTTGATGTTTGGGTACATTTTGCATCAATGCCATGTTTGACTTGTTTTGCTCATATCTTCTAGGCCGTAGCTCTGAATTAAATGAACTTTATATGTAACTTGACTAGAATCTCGTGTAGATCATCTTGGTGCATTTTAAATTGCTGTTTAACAAGTTGAACATAAGGTTTATTCAGATCTGGACTAATTTCGAAATTTCCATATGAGGACTTACCGGAATTGTTATTTGTTGTTTCCGGCCTCATTTAAACTTGCCATGATGTGTTGCTCTTGTTTGCATCATCTCTTGCCATGAGTAGCTCCATATAGCCTTTGTCATGCATCATGATTGTTTGTGCATCATGTCATGTTCATGTGTGGTGTGTTTACCATGTTGTGTGCTTTTCTCGATAGTTCCTGTGTCGTTGCAATCGTGAGGATTCGTTTGTCTACGCTTGGTTCGTCTTCGTGGCTTCATTTTCTTCATGGACTCATTCTTCTTCCTAGCGGGATTTCAGGCAAGATGACCGCTACCGTGGATCTCACTACTATCATTGCTATGCTAGTTGCTTCGTTCTATCGCTTTGTTGCGCTACCTATCATTTGCTCTTCAAGCCTCCCAATTTGCCATGTCAGCCTCTAACCTTTTGCACCCTTCCTAGAAAACCATTGCTTGGCTATGTTACCGCTTTGCTCAGCCCAGTGTTGTTAGTTGCAGGTGAAGTTTGAAGATTGCTCCATGGTGGACAGGATTTTGTTGGGATATCACAATATCTCTTATATTATTTAATGCATCTATATATTTGGTAAAGGGTGGAAGGCTCGGCCTTATGCCTGGTATTTTGTTCCACTCTTGCCGCCCTAGTTTCCGTCATATCAGTATTATGTTCCCGGATTTTGCGTCCCTAATGCGGTTGGGTGATTTATGGGACCCCCTTGACAGTTCGCTTTGAATAAAACTCCTCCAGCAAGGCCCAACCTTGGTTTTACCATTTGCCTCACCATCACCTACATTTCCCTTGGGAGTAATTAACCCGAGGGTCATATTTACTATAGCCCCCCCCGGGCCAATGCTTGTCTAAGTGTTGGTCCGAACTAGAGCCCTTTGCAGCGCCCCCTCAGGGAAACTTGAGGTCTGGTTTTAGTTGTACGGATTGCTCATCTGGTGTTGCCCTGAGAACGAGATATGTGCAATTCCTATCGGGATTGTCGGTGCATCGGGCGGTCTTGCTTGTCTTGTTTTACCATTGTCGAAATGTCTTGTAAACCGGGATTCCGAGTCTGATCGGGTCTTCCTGGGAGAAGGTATGTCCTTTGTTGATCGCGAGAGCTTATCATGTGCTAAGTTGGGACACCCCTGCAGGGTATAAACTTTCGAAAGCCGTGCCCGCGGTTATGGGCAGATGGGAATTTGTTAATGTCCGGTTGTAGATAACTTGACACCAGATCCGAATTAAAACGCATCAACCGTGTGTGTAGCCGTGATGGTATCTTTTCGGCGGAGTCCGGAAAGTGAACACGGTTTTTGGGTTATGTTTGACGTAAGTAGGAGTTCAGGATCACTTCTTGATCATTGCTAGCTTCACGACCGTTCCTTTGCTTCTCTTCTCGCTCTTATTTGCGTATGTTAGCCACCATATATGCTTAGTCGCTGCTGCAACCTCACCACTTTACCCCTTCCTTTCCCATTAAGCTTTGCTAGTCTTGATACCCATCGTAATGGGATTGCTGAGTTATCGTGGCTCACAGATTACTACAACAACAGTTGCAGGTACAGGTTATGCGATGATCATGATGCGAGAGCGATGTTTGCTTGTTTTGGAGTTCTTCTTCTTCTTCTTCTTCGATCAGGGGATAGGTTCCAGGTCGGCAGCCTGGGCTAGCAGGGTGGATGTCGTTTGAGCTTCTGTTTGTGTTTCATCCGTAGTCGGATGTTGATCTTATGTATGATGATGTTGTATTCGTGTGGCATTGTATGCCTCTTGTATGTATCCCCATCTATCATGTAATGTTGATGTAATGATTTCCACCTTGCAAAAGCATTTCAATATGCGGTTCTATCCTTGGTGG
Source organism: Triticum dicoccoides (assembly GCF_002162155.2). NCBI lineage: Eukaryota > Viridiplantae > Streptophyta > Magnoliopsida > Poales > Poaceae > Triticum > Triticum dicoccoides. The sequence goes on from NC_041381.1 coordinate 421,847,971, forward strand.
GACCTTCGAGTCTCTTTAGGATAGCATCGCATATTGGGCGTGACAAGTTGGTATCAGAGCCTCGACCGACCCTAGGAGCCCCTTGATTGATCGTGTTGTTTGGCCGTTGTCGAGTCTAGAAGAAAACCGTTTTCAGAGTCTAGTTATATCGGAGAGTAGGAATTCTTTTTACTCCTCAGCCCCTTCGTCGCTTTGGTCAGGAATCTTGACGTAGGTGTTTTGAATTACTTCTCTTCCCTTTCAAACTTTCTTTAGGATCACGCAGTTGGTTTTCCGATCGTTGGTTCTCAGCTCTTTTCATCCGGTGCATTTCTCGTCAAGTCGACTCGAGCCTCTTCATCTTTGCGTTCAATCCTCAGTTGTTTTCTTTCCCACCCGCCCTCCTCTTTTCTTCTTGGGACCGGAGTCCGTAATCGAGTATCCATCCTACTCGTGTGAAGTCTTTGCTTTCTTTCCTCAATGATTTCAACCGGTATTTTCTCTTCAAGATATTTGTTGGTTCCCCCTTCCGAGTTGCCTTTGTTTTCCCGCCCTCCTACCCCTTTTTTCTTCCCGGAGCCTAAGCCTCTTTCGAGCATCAATTTCATTCGTACGGAGCCTCTTCAGTCTTCCCTCAATTATTTCAACCGGTGAATTCTCGTTTTGTTTGACATTCTTCATCTCTTTTTCTTTTCCGGTGGATTCAATTCTAGTTTTTCGGTAGTGATTATATTCTTTCCCTCATCTCAAGTGTTTTCCCTGCTCGTTCGCCTCTCGCCAGTTTATCCTTCCGGAGTGTTCAAGATATCTCAGGAGATTTGTCTGTGTTTGAATTAATTCGAGGTTGTCACCTCATTCAAATATTTCAATTGTTCCGGTGCATCATTTATCTATTCAACAATCCTTTCCAACGGTATTATATCTTCAGTGGGCCCTAACCCACAGGTCTTTTCCCAGGATCTTACCTGACTCTTCCGATTCCCCGGAGTTATTCTCAAATTCTTTTCAAGTGTGACGTAAGAATGAATTTCATTAGTCAGATACCTTTCCAAGATCGATTTCAAATCATTTCATTGTTGGCTCAACCTCTCTGCTTTTCATTCTACCGGAGTACTTCAGTAATTTTGGTGGTGTTTTTCCCGTCGTCAGTTGATGACCGAAGAAGAGTTTTTCCTCTCAATCTTGCCCGTTCTCCCGAAGATTCGTGGTTCTAGATTCTTGTTACCCTCTCAAATTATTCCATTTTTCAGATATTCTTTTCTTAACCATCCGGAGTATGTCAGAAGTTGTTTTCCCGTTTCTTTTCACCGGAGGCCATCGTTCCCGAAGAATTCTTCATCCTCACATTTCAGCTATCTTTATCCAATTATCCCGGTGCTTCGTTAAAGTGTTCTTTAATCATCTCTTGAACTTTTTATTCTTTTGTATCTAAATCCCCTCGAGCATATTGGTTCTTCTAATTCTTCCCGGTGATTCATTCTCTTTCATCAGTCATTTTTCGAATTCTTACAGTGGTTCCTTCAGACTCCTTTCCTTTGGTTATAATATTAATTCATTCGTTCTTTCCAATCCTACCAGTGGTTCATGAAGACTTTCTCAAGTTTTGTGCTATATTCCCCTTAATCCTTTTCAAGAAGAATAAGTGGCATGCAAAATCCTTTGCTTGTCATCAATTTAATTTGATGAAGGATAAGCATACAGTAAATCTTGTTCTTATTTCCTCAAAGTGATTAATCCTTTTCTTCGGAGTTTGTTCTTGAGGAATAAATTCTAGGTCCAAGTGTTTTCATCTTTTCTTTTCCGGAGTTCAAATTTCCCCGACCATTTAGTCGGATTCTCCATCTCAATCATCGGAAGGCTCATCTTATTCTTTCTTCCTTCATTCTATCTCATCATCCTTTTGTTACCGGAGTTCTTCATGGTGGTTCTTCATGATTTAATTCATTCCTCAAGTGTTCATCAAGATTCTTATCGAAGGAGCTCAAGTATCTTTCCTTCTTGCTTTTGAAGTGCAATTAATTCTCCGAATTCTTTTGAAGTGGAGTTTTGCATTTCTTCATTCTTCTCAGCTATCCAATCATTTCCGTTTGTGGCCGGTTATCACCTTATGATCTTGAGACGTTACCTATAAGACCACAACAAACTTATTCTTTCGTTGTTGATTTTCTCAACAACTTCATTCAATCCTTCCTTCTAAATTCTTTTCATTCTATTTCAATTCTTCCGGGGGCATTGTGTTGTTTTTCTCGTCAACTATCGTTAAATCTTGTCAATCTCATGCTCTAATCTTTCCATGTTTAGTTGGAGTGCTGACTAAATCCTTTCAGTCTTATTCGTTTCTTATCTCGTTCTAACCGGAGTGGTTTCATAGTCGATCTGATTCCGTGATCTTTAGATTCTCGTCATTCTCGTTGTTCCTCTCTTCTTCTCGAGTGCTCTCGATTCTTTGCTTCTCCTCTTGAGTTCTTGTTTCACCTCATCCTTTTTCCCTTCCGTCTCGGTCCTAAGATCTCGGGACGAGATCTCTTGTTAGTGGAGGAGTGTTGTAACGCCCTGGATTCGTTGCGCCTGGTGTCTGCCATTTATTCGCCATCATTGCCATGTCATTTGCTTGCGTGTTGCATATTGTCATGTCATCATGTGCATTTCATTTTGCATACGCGTTCATCTCATGCATCCGGTCTTTTTCCCCGTTGTCCGTTTCGTGATCCGGCACTCCTATGTCCTCCGGCGTTCCCCTTTTGTCTCTCGTTGTGAGCGGGTGTTAAACGTTCTCGGAATGGACCGAGGTTTGCCAAGCGGCCTTGGTATAGCACCAGTAGACCGCCTGTCAAGTTTTGTGCCATTTGGAGGTCGTTCGATACTCCAACGGTTAACCGCGTAGCCCAAAACCCCCTTTCTCTTTCCAGCCCAACACCCCTCCAAAGTGGCCCATAACCCATCCTAACCCCCTCCATGCTCTCGGTCATTTGGACTCTCCTAGCTCCCTCTACCTATAAAAACGCTCCTCCCCCTCCATTTTCGGGTCCAAACACTAAAATTTCCCCTCGCCGCCGCCGGACACGTCCGCGATGGCCAGACACGTCCGCCCCGCTCGCCCCGACTAATCGCACAGCGCCACATGGCCTGCCGGCCTCCTCCTCTCTCTCCTCCACCTCCAGGGCCCAGGCGGCCCAGATCTGGCCCGCGGGGCCCGCGCCACCGCCCGTGCGGACCCGCGTCCCCGCCGTCGGGTCCCGTCCCTCCGGCGCCGCCCCGCGTCGCCCGATGCTCCCGCCGACGTTCGCCGCGCCCCCCTCGCCGCCCCCCATCTCCGGCCTCCTTCCTCGTCTGTCGCGCCGTCCCGCTGTCCCGCCGAGCTCGCCGGCGTGCAACTCCGGCGATCCTCGCAAACGGTGCCCGATCCAGATCTAGATCCAGGTTGACCCCGTTTTTTGTCTAAGTCCCTGATATGTTTGCATAATATTGCCTTGTTCATTGCATCATAACTCTGCATCCGTAGCTCCGTTTTGTGCGTGTAATATGTCAAAATGTTCATCAAGAGATGCTCTACATTTCATTCAATTACACCATGTTCATTTGAGTTCATCTTGATGCCTGAATCATCGTTGCAAGAGTGCTATATGATATTAACTGCTGTCTGTTAACAGAACTTGGTGATTTGTCATTTTTGTTGCATTTGATGTGTGCATCTTATGAGCATGAGCTCTACATGTGTTTTGATCTACATCATGCCATCTTTACAGGGGTGCCATCCATGTATTTTCGTGAGTCTTGTACTGAGTGCATCAAGCTTGTTAAGTAGTGTACTTGCTGTTACTGTTTTGCTAGGCTGAATCTGTTATTTTGTGATGCTATGTAAACCTGCTGCTACAAGTCATTCTATGCATAATCTGGAGATGTTCCCTAAGGATGTTTTGTTATACATGTTATGCTATATCCATCCATGCCCCTGGTTGCATTTATAGCCTGCTGTAGCTTGTTGTAATATTGCTCCCAAATTGCTAAATAATGTTCCTGTCAGCCTGTTAACTTTAAGTTCAGTTTTGCCATGTGTGTTTCTAGTGATCCATGCACCCTATGAACTTGCTCTTGCCATGATTAGCTTCATAAATATGCCATCTTACTGTTGGTTGCCTTGTCATGCCATGTAATGCTCTGTGGTGAGTGGTACAAGCTCACCAACATGCCTACTTATTGTTGTTCCTGCCATGTTTAAATCTGTCATATCTTCTGCTATGTTTACATGGGTGCCATCATATCTTCTGATCCTTTTTGGCTCATGGTCAGTAAGGGACTTTTGTTCTATGCAATTAGTAGATTCATGTCATGCCTTAAGTTTCTATGATAAGTTCCTGTAGCGTGTTGTTTGATAGCTCTAAACATTGCAACCTGATGTTATTTCTGCAAAGTCTGAAACTGTTATTATTTGCAATCTTGCCATGTGTGTTTGAGCATGTTCTAGTGATTTCTGGAGATAACTCAGTGTTCATGTTTTGTATTGCTTTACCTGTACATCATGTCCATGCCTTTTGTTCTCATGTTGGGGTGCTATAGCATGTTGTTTTGATGCTTGCAATATGCCTAGTTGCTGTTTTGGGCAGATTGTTGTTATGTCTTGTTTGGAGTGTATGTGTTGCACCGTTGCTCCGTTTTGAGTGTGCTCTATATGAAACTTGCTTAGAATTGTATGTAGTTTCATATTATCATGTTGCATCCTTGTTTTGAGGTGTTTTCTTGATGTTTGGGTGCATTTTGCATCAATGCCATGTTTGACTTGTTTTGCTCATATCTTCTAGGGCGTAGCTCTGAATTAAATGAACTTTATATGTAACTTGACTAAAATCTCGTGTAGATCATCTTGGTGCATTTTAAATTGCTATTTAACAACTTGAACATAAGGTTTATTCAGATCTGGACCAATTTCGAAATTTGCATCTGAGGACTTACCGGAATTGTTATTTGTTGTTTCCGGCCTCATTTAAACTTGCCTTGATGTGTTGCTCTTGTTTGCATCATCTCTTGCCATGAGTAGATTCATCTAGCCTTTGTCATGCATCATGCTTGTTTGTCCATCATGTCATGTTCATGTGTGGTGTGTTTACCATGTTGTGTGCTTCTCCCGATAGTTCCTGTGTCGTTGCGATCGTGAGGATTCATTCGTCTATGCTTGGTTCGTCTTCGTGGCTTCATCTTCTTCATAGACTCGTTCTTCTTCCTAGCGGGATTTCAGGCAAGATGACCGCTACCCTGGATCTCACTACTATCATTGCTATGCTAGTTGCTTCGTTCTATCGCTTTGCTGCGCTACCTATCATTTGCTCTTCAAGCCTCCCAATTTGCCATGTCAGCCTCTAACCTTTTGCACCCTTCCTAGCAAACCATTGCTTGGCTATGTTACCGCTTTGTTCAGCCCCTCTTATAGTGTTGTTAGTTGCAGGTGAAGTTTGAAGATTGCTCCATGGTGGACAGGATTTTGTTGGGATATCACAATATCTCTTATATTATTTAATGCATCTATATATTTGGTAAAGGGTGGAAGGCTCAGCCTTATGCCTGGTGTTTTGTTCCACTCTTGCCGCCCTAGTTTCCGTCATATCGGTATTATGTTCCCGGATTTTGCGTCCCTAATGCGGTTGGGTGATTTATGGGACCCCCTTGATAGTTCGCTTTGAATAAAACTCCTCCAGCAAGGCCCAACCTTGGTTTTACCATTTGCCTCACCATCACCTACATTTCCCTTGGGAGTAATTGACCTGAGGGTCATCTTTACTATAGCCCCCCCCCGGGCCAATGCTTGTCTAAGTGTTGGTCCGAACTAGAGCCCTTTGCAGCGCCCCCTCAGGGAAACTTGAGGTCTGGTTTTAGTTGTACGGATTGCTCATCCGGTGTTGCCCTGAGAACGAGATATGTGCAGCTCCTATCGGGATTGTCGGCGCATCGGGTGGTCTTGCTGGTCTTGTTTTACCATTGTCGAAATGTCTTGTAAACCGGGATTCCGAGTCTGATCGGGTCTTCCTGGGAGAAGGTATATCCTTCGTTGATCGCGAGAGCTTATCATGGGCTAAGTTGGGACACCCCTGCAGGGTATAAACTTTCGAAAGTCGTGCCCGCGGTTATGGGCAGATGGGAATTTGTTAATGTCCGGTTGTAGATAACTTGACACCAGATCCGAATTAAAACGCATCAACCGTGTGTGTAGCCGTGATGGTCTCTTTTCGGCGAAGTCCGGAAAGTGAACACGGTTTTTGGTTTATGTTTGACGTAAGTAGGAGTTCAGGATCACTTCTTGATCATTTCTAGCTTCACGACCGTTCCTTTGCTTCTCTCCTCGCTCTTATTTGCGTATGTTAGCCACCATATATGCTTAGTCGCTGCTGCAACCTCACCACTTTACCCCTTCCTTTCCCATTAAGCTTTGCTAGTCTTGATACCCATGGTAATGGGATTGCTGAGTCCTCGTGGCTCACAGATTACTACAACAACAGTTGCAGGTACAGGTTATGCGATGATCATGACGCGAGAGCGATGTTTGCTTGTTTTGGAGTTCTTCTTCTGCTTCTTCTTCGATCAGGTGATAGGTTCCAGGTCGGCAGCCTGGGCTAGCAGGGTGGATGTCATTTGAGCTTCTGTTTGTGTTTCATCCATTGTCGGATGTTGATCTTATGTATGATGATGTTGTATTCGTGTGGCATTGTATGCCTCTTGTATGTATCCCCATCTATCATGTAATGTTGATGTAATGATATCCACCTTGCAAAAGCGTTTCAATATGTGGTTCTATCCTTGGTGGGACCTTCGAGTCTCTTTAGGATAGCATCGCATATTGGGCGTGAAGTTGGATATCTTCTAAAATGTATTCTTGTGGTTCTTGTTTTCTTTGATCTTGCTTTTCTAGTCAAATTTTGGTGATGTATTTCCATGTACCAAAAAATCAATGATGAAAAAAAGATATGTGTTTGCAAAGAAAAATGTACGCAGTCGGGATGCGTCCACGCGTTGGACGCATGCCCACCGCATCCGAGAAATGGCCTGGACACGACCCCATTGCCCTACCCAGACGGACAGAATCCGGGCAAAATGGAGGTCCATTCGGGGTCGTGCGAGGAAACCGACTATCGGCAAACCCCCACCTTGCCCTCCGCGTGATGGCTGAGTTAGAGAAACGACGAGGTTGAAGAGATAGTTGTAGCATGAACTCCAAGAAATATGGTGTCAGATGGAAGTCGTGCTGGTGGCGTGTGCCGTACTCCTGGACGTGAATGCTTGTTCTGGCCCATGCCATCCTACTATATAGTATCGAGGATTCAAGGTGTTGGTTATGTACAACGAACACATTAACATATGGCCCACCTCACACTATGGCCAAATTTCTTGGAGTCTGTGCTTGGTTAAAAATTGTTCTTTGTGAGGGTGGGTGGCTAGTCTCAAGTCTAAAACTTGTTGTATTACGTATACGTAGACGTAGAGATAGTGCAGCAATTTTGAAAGTTTGAACCCAAACATCAGAATGCAATTTCTACTGGAATCATACGAGGACCTAGGATGATGGGATTCGCAGCTATAGTGAAAACACCCGCCCGACGCGTGAAGCATGTGAAGCTAGTACAAATAGTGTACTATTGTTGATTGGCGTCATCCGATAACCTGTTGCAATGCACGTACAATTATGTATTCGGAAAATATTTTTTTGCCTCATCGCAACACCCACTTAGAGAAGCGACTCAAAAACCATTCATAAATTTACTAAGTTTATCACAGGCATATCATTTTATTACATACAACAGGTCATCAATTATAGCCACCAGACCTCAAACGGTCAAGTCTCTGTGCATCAGTGTCATCCCTGGATCGGTAATACTGACACACACAGTACTCGAGGAATTATAACAGAGTTTCAATCACACACTTATTACATTGAATCCTCATAAAGAGTGTGATTACGCAAAAATATCATGGCTGAAGGCCATCTAAACTAGATAACTGCGGAAGCTTCAAAGGTAAATGAGTCCATCAACTCCAACGGCATAGCTGAGTGCAAAACAACGACCTATCGCACCTTATTCAACGTCTGAGTAGTCTGCAACATGAGACATTGCAGCCATGTAGGTCAGCACATTGAATATGCTCGTAGAGTTACACTGTAAAGCAATGAAATGCAAGAACTATATCTACATGCAATATTTTGCTGGTGGAGGCTGTAAGTTTATGATTTTGCATAAAGCTAGTTTTTTCCTAGAACAAAGGAATAAATTTATTCAACTACTCCCAAGTTTCCCATTATTTGAGAAGTTAACCCCAACTCAAATCCCAATTAAAAGTATCATCATTAACCCAAATCAAATTAATTAAAGTAACGGGATGAAATCACATCAATAGATTCAAGTACTAGATACTCAAGATGTCCATAACCGGGGACACGACTAACCATGATTAGTTTATACACTCTATAGAGGTTTGCATACTTTTCCCCACAAGACTCGACCGCATCCATGATCGGAGGATCGAGACATAGCCTTTCTGAAGCATTAACTCTCTACTCCTGGCGGACCGGTACACCTACTTTCCCCTACATCTTCTAGTCCACCTCTTCAAGAGCTCACGCAACTTACTCAACTATGCCAGAGCCCATAATGGCTTATGGCTGCACACGGAAGTTTCTAGCATGAATAATCTTATTATCCCTTTGAGCCTGGGTGGCATTCCATAGGAAAAATCACACGGGTACTCCGAGATTTCCCAAAACAGGCAACACTGGGTTCCCCAGGTGCCTCAACCAATCCATCCAGATGTATATTAAACTTGCCACCTTAATGTTATCCATGATTAAATAACTCTCAAACTTCCATGTGTAAATCACGATCCAATCCCCGTCTATGAGTATGACTAAGCAATAATAAGCATAAAGCAATAATAAGCACTACAACCAAACCACATGTTCCCAATCCTACTCATGCAAATATTTGAGGGCAGAACTAATGCATAGTAAAAACTGGGTACAAAGGAGTATGATCATAGTGTAACTTGCCTTGCTGACGATCTGCAAACTCTAGAGATTCGAAGTAACAAGCTTCGCACTCCGGGTAATCTATCGTGGACAAACAATAGCATACATAAGCAATCACTCAAACGAAACACGAGAAAACCGAGAAAAGATCCAAATCGAACACGAAACAAGCAAATGGCTTAAACTAACAAGAGTCAAACCTAAAAGCATTACTATCATGTGGATTAGATCTTAACAATAGGTACAAGTGATTAGCTATGATTTGCAAAAAGATTCAACTCAAAAGGAGCAACAAAACTCAAAATACGAATGAAATAAGATCATTTACTAATTTGGGCGAAACTCAGATTTACAGTACCAAAATCATGTTCAAGTTCCTTAACTGGAAATAACAGAACGATACGAATATTGAGGCGCTCGTTTTATCTAATTTGGATAAACGAGTAAAAAGTTATGCTAGTTCAAAGATCTTGGGCTAAATCACGATAAAACTATTCACGGATAGGTCCCCTGCCGAAAATAAACTAAAAAGAAAAATCCTATGGCGGGAATGTTCGCTAACAGAACTTAACCGACGAAAACGTTCGTAAAACGAACGAACGAACGAACGAGCGTTCGTTAAGTAATTAAACCGAAACTAAACTGATCTAATAAATGAACCGGCTAAACTGAAAAAACCCCGACAAAACTCTAAAAAAACTTATCTAGGTTTTTACCTAAAACCGGCGAAAACCGGCGGCGGTTCCGGCGAGACGGCGGCGGCGGCGGGCGGCGCGGGGCTCGCGGGACGGTGGTGGCGGCGGGAGGTGGCGCGAAGCGGCGAGGTGGCGGAAAGTGGCGGCGGCTGCGCGGCGCAAGGCGGCGGCAGGGTGCGGCGGGAGGCAGCGGCAGCTTGGGCTTCGTCCTGCTCGGTTGGGCTTTCGGCCCACTCGGGCGGAAATATTTTCTTTAAAAATAAATTTCATCCGAAAGAAAAATCCTAGTAAAATATAAAAAAATTCTAAAAATTCCAGAAACAATTTTCACCGTCGAAACCTAATATTTAGGACAAGATGAACATTTTCCTAGACTAAGATGCAATTTTCAAAAATGCAATATTTTTCTAAATCAAATAAAATAGCAAATAAAATACCATTAAAATCATAATTTGATTTTAAAATTCTTTCTCCAATATTTCTCTTGGGTTGAAGAAGTCATATTTTCTTCTCTCATATATTTTTAATATTGGAAATAATTGGAGAGAAAAATAATAAAATCAAATTGATCCTTTCTCCAATTTGAAATAAATTCAAATATGAATTTGGTGATACCTCCAACTCTCTCTTGGGGTCCTTGAGTTGCTTAAGATTTCTAGGATCTCAACCAAATGCAAGAATAGATATGATATGCATACGATGATCTATGTATAACATCCAAATTGAAAATTGGGATGTTATAAACCTGCCCCCCTTAAGATGAATCTCGCCCTCGAGATTCGGGTTGGTCAACAAAAAGGTTTGGGTGGTCTCTACAGAGATCTTCTTCTCGCTCCCACGTGGCTTCCTCCTTGATATGGTGGCTCCACTGAACTTTGCAAAACTTGATGACCTTGCTGCGAGTAACTCGACAGGAAAACTCGAGAATCTTGACTGGCTTCTCTTCATAGGTCAAATCACTGTCTAACTAAATTGCTTCCACAGATACTATATCTCTCAGAGGAATATTGGCCATCTTTGTGTGGCACTTCTTCAACTGGGAAACGTGAAACACATCATGAACTCATGACAATCCTTCTGGGAATTCCAATTTGTATGCAACTTCTCCCATGTGTTCCAAAACTCTGTATGGTCCCACAAAATGCGGTGCTACCTTTCCCTTGACTCCAAAACGCTTAACCCCTCGAAGTGGGGATACACGAAGATATGCTCTGTCTCCGACTTCGTAAACTATCTCCTTGCGTTCAGTATCCGCATAACTCTTCTGCCTGGACTAGGCTACCTTGAGTCTGTTGCGAATCAACTTAACCTTCTCTTCTGAGTCTTTGATGAAATCTGGTCTGAACAACTGTCGGTCTCCAACTTCATCCCGCGATAACGGTGTCCTCCACCTCCTTCCGTAGAAAGCTTCGAAAGGGGCCATCCTCAAACTGGCTTGATAACTGTTCTGATAAGAAAACTGTGCATATGGCAAATTGTCATTCTAAGTAGACCCATAATCTAGCACACAAGCTCGCAACATGTCCTCCAGAATCTGATTGACTCTCGGTCTGTCCATCTGTCTGTGGATGAAAGGCTGTACTGAACTCTAGTCTGGTACCCAAAGTTTCATGCAACTGATTCCAAAACTTTGAATTAAACTGGGTTCCTCTATCTGATATGATGGTCCTCGGAACTCCGTGCAGACATACGATCCTGGTCATGTATATCTTTGCCAACTTAGCACTCGTATAGGTGGTCTTCACTGGGATGAAATGAGCTACTTTCGTCAAACGATCGACTACAACCCAAATAGAGTCATAGCTTGAACGAGTCCGGGGTAATCCAGTGATAAAATCCATGCCAAATTTATCCCACTTCCATTCGGGTATCGTCAATCGTTGCAGCAATCCAGTTGGCTTCTGATGCTCTGCCTTGACTCTGTGACATACATCACACACTTCTACATACTCGGCTATATTGTTCTTCATTCATGTCCACCAAAAACTTTCCTTCAGATCTAGATACATCTTAGTGTTGCCTGGGTGAATTAAATACGGCAAATCATGGGCCTCCTGCAGAATCAACTTCCTGATCTCGGGATCATTTGGCACATATATACGATCCTCGAACCATAAAGTGTCGTGCTCATCCTCACGAAATCCTTTAGCCTTTCCTTAACTCATCCTTTCCTTTATCTCGGCAATCTCCTTGTCTGTCTTCTGGGCTTCTCTGATCTTACCCAAAAGAGTGGACTGAATTTCCAATGCTGCAACATAACCTCTCGGAACTAACTCCAAGCATAACTCTCGAAGATCATCTGCTAGCTCTTTAGGTAATACTCCGGTTATGAGCATGCTAACATAACTCTTGCGGATCAACGCATCTGCTACGACATTGGCCTTTCTGGGATGATACTGGAATTTCATATCATAATCCTTGATGAGCTCCAACCATCTCCTTTGCATGAGATTTAACTCCTTCTGCGTGAAGATGTATTTCAAACTGTTATGATCCGTGTATACATCACAATGGTTTCCAATAAGAAAGTGTCTCCATGTCTTCAACGCATGTACTACAGCTGCTAACTCCAAATCATGCATAGCATAATTCAGCTCATGAGGTTTAAGTTGTCGTGAGTCATATGAAACCACTCTTCCTTCCTACATAAGTACAGCTCCAAGTCCTTGTTGTGAAGCATCACAATATACTTGGTAATCCTTACGTTGGTCTGGGAGAATCAGCACTGGGCTGTAACCAAACATTTCTTCAACTCCTAAAAACTAGTTTCACACTCCTCAGTCCATTTAAGCTTGGTGTCCTTCTTCAATAACTCCGTCATGGGCTTTGCAATCCTGGAGAAATTCTCAATGAACCTCCGATAATAACCTGCGAATCCAAGAAAACTTCTGATCTCTCCAACTGATGTGGGTGCCACCCATTTAGTGACAGAAGCAACCTTGGTAGGGTCTACTGCTATTCCTTCTCCAGATATAACATGTCCGAGAAATCCAACTTCCTTTAACCAAAACTCACATTTGTTGAACTTGGCATACAACTGATGTTCTCTAAGCTTCTCAAGAACCAAACACAAATGTTCCTTATGCTCCTCTTCATTCTTCGAGTAGACCAATATATCATCAATGAACACCACGACGAACTTATCCAAAAATTCCATAAACAACTTGTTCATTATGTTCATGAAATAGGCAGGTGCGTTAGTTAGACCAAATGACATAACGGTATACTCATATATCCCGTACCTTGTGGTAAAAGCGGTCTTAGGTATATCCTGCTCTCGGATCTTCAACTGGTGATAACCTAATCGAAGATCGATCTTAGAGAAAACTTTAGCTCCTTGCAACTGGTCAAACAAATCATTGATCATCGGCAAAGGGTATTTGTTCTTGATCGTCACCTCATTCAGCGCACGATAATCAACAACCATCCTTAAAGATCCATCCTTCTTCTCCACTAGAAGCACTAGGGCTCCCCAAGGTGATGAACTTGGTCGAATGTAACCTTTCTCCGGTAACTCCTTTATCTGCATCTTAATTTCCTCCAAATCCTTTGAGTGCATCCGATACGGTCTCTTTGATATTGGTTCGGTGCCTGGTAATAGCTCAATCAAAAACGCAATGTCTCGATCTGGTGGCATGCCTGGTAACTCCTCTGGAAATACGTCGGGCTAGTCCTTCACCACTGGTACTTCCTCCTGTACAACTCGTGATAAGGAATTTACTTGAGTCCTCCTCGGCGCATGCCGGGATAGATACTTGATCCTCTTTCCTTCTGGGGTGGTGACAAGAATTGATTTACTGGCGTAGTCGATGTTCCATTCAAACTTGGATAGCCAATCCATTCCCAGTATCACATACAATCCTTGTGACTCCACAACAATTAGGTCGGTGGGGAAAACATGTCTACCTATGGTTAGTGGCAACTGATAGCATCCCCTACTACCCATATACTCCGCTCCTGGAGAACTTACTAACATAGGTGACTTAAGGGCTACGGTTGGCAGGTTATACTTATCCACAAATCCCCTTGATATGTATGAATGCGATGCACCAGTATCGAAAAGAACAAGTGCGGTAAATGCATTAATCAAAAACTTACCGACAACTACGTCAGGTTGATCCTCAATCTTCTCCACGCTGACGTGGCTCACCTGACCTTTGGTGAAGGGGTTGGGCTTCTTGGCAGAACCTCCATTGCCATTTCCATTCTTCGCTTCAGGACATTCAGTGGCATAATTTCCGGTCTTCTGGCACTTGAAACATGTAATGTGGCTCAGATCCCTCTTGGCTGGTGTTGAAGGGTTGGAACGGTTATGGCTGCTGCTCCCTCCATTCCCATTGCTATTCTTTGGTCCACTATGGTTGTGCGAACTTGATCCATTGTGCGTATGTCCTCCATGGTTATGGCCTCCATGGTGGTGGTTATGTCCTCCTGAGTACAGAGAATAGCGGGGCTTCTGCTGAGCTCCTGAAGTGTACCTCCCCTGTCCATACTTCCTCTTGCGATTATCTATCTATTGCTGCTTGCCTTCAATCATGAGAGCCCTCTCTACCAACTCCTGGTAGTTGTTGAATGTTGCCACCATCAATTGCATGCTCAGCTCATCATTCAGTACCTCCAGAAACTTCTCCTCCTTAGCGGCATCTGTAGCTATGTCATCAAGGGCATAGCGTGCTAACTTGCTAAACTCATCCACATACTGGCCCACTATATGTCCTCCTTGGCGCAAGTTGTGAAACTCGCGCTTCTTCATGCTCATAGCTCCTGCTGGAACATGGGCAGTGCGAAAAGCCTGTTGAAACTGATCCCATGTAACAGTGTCAATGGGGTAAGTGGCTGTGAAATTCTCCCACCATGATGTTGCGGGTCCATCAAGCTGATGTGCGGCAAAGCGCACTCTCTCCGCATCTATGCATCCTGTAGTGGTCAGCTCTCTTCCAATCTTGTGGAGCCAATCATCTGCAACAATCGGCTCGGTGCTACTAGAGAACACCGATGGATTCAACCTTAGGAAGCGGGCTAGGTGATATACATGTGGTGGTGGTGGTGGGTTGTTGTTGTTGTTGCCTTGGTTCTGGTTCTGAACTAGTATCTGCATCAAGGCATTCTGCTGCTGGATCAACTGAGTGAGCTCCGGTGGGAAGGCAAATCCATTGTCACATCTCGGAGGCATCTGATGGGTTAGAAGGGGTGAGAAAACAGAATAGAATGAGTTCTAAGAGAGATTCACTACCCAAAATGCTCATGAGACAAACACAATCAATTTCACTTCATTCAATAGCACACAAAGATCACACAATCGGTCTAACCTATGATTACAAAGTCGATCGTTGCTAACTACTTGGAGGGAAATACTACTAGTTACAATGGTGGTCATCTAGTAATTTCCATGAGAGGAAGACTCCATGATATATGCTTCAGCTTCGTCAACGTAGTCGTCATCGTTGTCATCATTTGCATCACTATCCATGTCGGTGTCATCCAGGATGATGTAGTCCTCCGAACGGATCTCCGTTGCTCTCTTGATATTCTCCACTGATACTCGCATCTTCCTCTTCAGGTCTTCAAGCTTCTCCAGTAGTACGGCAATCACTCAAACGAAACACGAGAAAACCGAGAAAAGATCCAAATCGAACACGTAACAAGCAAACGCCTTAGATTAACAAGAGTCAAACCTAACAGCATTATTATCATGTGGATTAGATCTTAACAGTAGGTACAAGTGATTAGCTACGATTTGCAAAAAAGATTCAACTCAAACGGAGCAACGAAACTCAAAATACGAATGAAACAAGACCGTCTACTAATCTGGACTAAATTCAAATTCTACAGTACCAAAATCATGCTCAAGTTCCTTAACTAGAAAGAACAGAACGATATGAAGATTTAGGCGCTGGTTTCATCTAATTTGGATAAACAAGTAAAAATTTATGCTAGTTTAAAGATTAGGGGCTAAATCGCGATAAAACTATTTGCGGATAGGTCCCTGGCCGAAAATAAACTAAAAAGAAAAATCCTACGGCGCGAATGTTCGCTAACGGAACTTAACCAAAGAAAACCGTTAGTTAAAACGAACGAACGAACGAGCATTCATTAAGTAATAAAACCGAAACTAAACTGATCTAATAAACGAACCGGCTAAATTGAAGAAAAAAACGACAAAACCCTAAAAAATTGATATAGGTTTTTACCTAAAACCAGCGAAAACCGGTGGCGGTTCCGGTAAGACGGCGACGGCGGCAGGCGGTGCGGGGCCCGCGGGACGGCGGCGGCTGATACGTGTCCAATGTATCTATAATTTTTTATTGTTCCATGCTATTATATTACCCATTTTGGATGTTTATGGGCTTTACTTTACACTTTTATATCATTTCTGGGACTAACCTACTAACCGGAGGCCCGGCCCGAATTGCTGTGTTTTTGCCTATTTCAGCGTTTCGAAGAAAAGGAATATCAAACGGAGTCCAAACGGAATGAAACCTTCGGGAGCATGATTTTTGGAACAAACGTGATCCAGAGGACTTGGAGGGGGAGTCAAGAAACAAGCAAGGCGGCCACGAGGGCGGAGGGCGCCCCCCCTACTAGGCACGCCCCCTGCCTCATGGGCCCCTCGATCGTCCTCCGACGTACTTCTTCCTATTGTATATACCCATGTACCCCGGAAACATCAGAAGCGACCACGAAAAACTATTTCCACCACCGTAACCTTCTGTATCCGCGAGATCCCATCTTGGATCCTTCGCCGGCGCTCCGTCGGAGGGGGAATCGACCATGAAGGGCTTGTACATCAACACCATAGCCTCTCTGATGAGTTGTGAGTAGTTTACCACAGACCTTCAGGTCCATATTTATTAGCTAGATGGCTTCTTCTCTCTCTCTCTCTGAATCTCAATACCATGTTCTCCTTGATCCTCTTTGAGATCTTTTCGATGTAACTCTTTTTGCGGTGTGTTTGTCGAGATCCGATGAATTGTGGGTTTATGATCAAGTTTATCTATGAGAAATATTTGAATATCCTCTGAATTCTTTTATGTGTGATTAAGTTATCTTTGCAAGTCTCTTCGAATTATCAGTTTGGTTTGGCCTACTAGATTGATCTTTCTTGCAATGGGAGAAGTGCTTAGCTTTGGGTTCAATTTTGCGGTGTCCTTTCCCAGCGACAGCAGGGGCAGCAAGGCACGCATTGTATTGTTGCCATCGAGGATAAAAAGATGGGGTTTATATCGTATTGCATGAGTTTATCCCTCTACATCATGTCATCTTTCTTAATGTGTTACTCTGTTCTTTATGAACTTAATACTCTAGATGCATGTTGGATAGCGGGCGATGTGTGGAGTAATAGTAGTAGATGCGGGCAGGAGTCGGTCTACTTGTCACGGACGTGATGCCTATATACATGATCATGCCTAGATAATCTCATAATTATTCGCTTTTCTATCAATTGCTCGACAGTAATTTGTTCACCCATTGTAATACTTATGCTATCTTGAGAGAAGCCACTAGTGAAACCTATGGCCCCCGGGTCTATCTCTTATCATATAAGTTTACTGTCTACTTTTATTTGCTTCTTTACTTTTCCAATCTATATCATAAAATACCAAAAATATATTTATCTTATCATGTTATCTCTATCAGATCTCACTTTTGCAAGTGGCCTTGAAGGGATCGACAACCCCTTTATTGCGTTGGTTGCGAGTTCTTGTTTGTTTGTGTAGGTGCGTGGGACTTCCGAGCAGCCTCCTACTAGATTGATACCTTGGTTCTCAAAAATGGAGGGAAATACTTACGCTACTATTATTGCATCACCCTTTCCTCTTCAAGGAAAACCAACGCAAGCTCAAGACGTAGAAAGAAGGATTTCTGGCACCATTGCCGGGGAGGTCTTCGCTCAAGTCCAGACATACCAAGTACCCATCACAAACTCATTTCCCTCGCACTTATATTATTTGCCATTTGCCTCTCGTTTTCCTCTCCCTCACTTCACCCTTGTCGTTGTATTCGCCCTCTCTTTCCCAATCTCCTCTCTCTTTCACTTGCCTTTTTGTTTGCTCGTGTGTTGGATTGCTTGTCACTATGGCTAGTCCTCCTATCCTCGTTATTAATCCCGAACATGAAATTTTTAATTTTAAGCAAAGGGAGGGAGAAAATCTAAAAGATGCTTGGCAAATAATTTGCAATGCTCAAAATAGATCTACTAGGAAGCTTTCCACTTCCGTTCTTCTTCGCATTTTTTATGTAGGCATTACTCCTTGGAATAGATGCATTCTTGATACCATTACCGGTGGGAATTTCTTGGATAGCCATACTTTTGATGCTTATGATGCTATGTTAGATTTGTTTGGTCCACCCCCTCTTTTGGTTAATGGAACTATTTTAACTTTAGAACATGTGATGCAAAGGCTTGATATTATTGAAAATAAAGTTGCCACTTTGCGTTAATTGAAAATCTAGATAAAAAGATTAATAACCAAATTACCCAATATGGATCTAGGGTTGGAGTTATTTTAAAAAAATAAAGAGAAATAACCTATAGTTAATGAAAGAATAGATCTAGATTCTACGAGAATCAGTAAACTTGAGGATATTATTACTAACTTAGGGTCGGCCTTTTCTTCCGTGAAAAATACTCCAAATCCACCTACCAAAACTTCCAAATTTATTTATGTTCCTAAAAATAAGGGTGAATCTTCTAATAAGGGAAATTCGGATCTCAAATCTATAAGTGTTCATCCCAATTGTCTCTATCATTAAGGAACCTTTTGCTACAAATGAATTTCTTGAATTATTGCCTAAGGGTTTAATCATTGGTAAAAAGGGAGAATCACCTAAAAATTATAAGTGCTCTATTGAGGAATTAGATACCAAAGATGGCACTACTTAGATCTATCCTCGCTTTTATGCCTAGCTAGGGGCGTTAAACGATAGCGCTAGTTGGGAGGCAACCCAATTTTATCTTTGTTTTTGCTTTCTGCTTTTGTTTAGTAATAAATTTATCATCCACCTTCTGTTTAGATGTGTTTTCATGTTTTAATTAGTGTGTGTGCCAGGTAGAACTTATAGGATAACCTATGGTGATAGTTAATTTGATTCTGCTGAAAAACAGAAACTTTGCACGCACGAAAATAGTTTTGGTAATTCACAGAAACGTTCTTTTACGTTGAATCTTTTTTCTGTAGATCAATAGATAAATTACCCAGGACTGCCTATTTTGGTAGGATTTTTAGAGTTCTAGAAGTATTCGAGAGTTATAGATTGCTACAGACTGTTCTGTTTTTGACAGATTCTGGTTTTCGTGTGTTGTTTGCATATTTTGATGCATCTATGGCTAGTATGTATGGGTATGAACCATAGAGAACTTGGAATACAGTAGGTTTAACACTAATATAAATAAAGAATGATTTCATTACAGTACCTTATGTGGTGGTGTTTCTTTCTTGCACTAACGGAGCTTATGAGATTTCCTGATGAGTTTTGTGTTGTGAAGTTTTCAAGTTTTGGGTAAAGATTTGATGGATTATGGAATAAGGAGTGGCTAGAGCCTAAGCTTGGGGATTCCCATGGAACCCCAAGATATTCAAGAATAGCCAAAAGCCTAAGCTTGGGGATGCCTCGGGAAGGCATCCCCTCTGTCGTCTTCGTCCATCGGTAACTTTACTTGGAGCTATATTATTATTCGCCACATGATATGTATTTTGCTTGGAGCGTCTTGTATGATATTAGTCTTTGCTTTTTAGTTTACCACAATCATCCTTTATGTACACACCTTTTGGGAGAAACCCACATGATTGGAATTTATTAGAATACTCTATGTGCTTCACTTATATCTTTTGAGCTAGATAGTTTTTGCTCTAGTGCTTCACTTATATCTTTTAGAGCACGGCGGTGGCTTAATTTTGTAGAAGTTGTTAATCTCTCATGCTTCACTTATATTATTTTGAGAGTCTCTTATAACAGAATGGTATGTGCTATGGTTATAAAATTGGTCCTAGAATGATGGGCATCCAAGTTGGGTATAATAAAAACTATCATAGGAAGTGAATTGGATGCTATGATCAATTTGATACTTCATAATTGTTTTGAGATATGGAGGTAGTAATATTAGAGTCATTCTAGTTGGGTGATTATGAATTTAAAGAATGCTTGTGTTGAAGTTGGCAAGTCCCATAGCATGCACGTATGGTAAAAGTTGTGTAACAAATTTGAAACATGAGGTGTTTTAGATTGTGCATCCTTATGAGTGGCGGACGGGGACGAGCGATGGTCTTTTCCTACCAATATATCCCCCTAGGAGCATGTGCGTAGTGCTTGGTTTTTGATGACTTGTAGATTTTTGCAATAATTATGTGAGTTCTTCTGACTAATGTTGAGTCCATGGATTATACGCACTCTCACCCTTCCATCATTGCTAGCCTCTTCGGTACCGTGCATTGCCCTTTCTCACCTTGAGAGTTGGCGCAAACTTCAACGGTGTATCCAAACCCCGTGATATGATACACTCTATCACACATAAACCTCCTTATATATTCCTCAAAATAGCCACCATACCTACCTATTATGGCATTTCCATAGCCATTCCGACATATATTGCCATGCAACTTTCCACCGTTCCATTCTGTTTTTTTATGACACGCATCATTATTGTCATATTGCCTTGCATGATCATGTAGTTCACATCGCATTTCTGGCAAAGCCACCATGCATAATTTTTCATACATGTCACTCTTGATTCATTGCCCATCCTGGTACACCATCGGAGGCATTCATATAGAGTCACATCTTGTTCTAGTTTTGAGTTGTAATTCATGAGTTGTAAATAAATAAAAGTGTGATGATCATCATTATTAGAGCATTGTCCCCAAATAAAAAAAGAAAGGCCAAAAAAAGGAAAGGCCAAAGAAAAAAAGAAAGGCCAAAAAGAAAAAAAAGAAAGGCCCAAAAAAAGAAAAAAGAAAAAAAAGAAAAAAGAAAATAAAAAGGGGGCAATGTTACTATCCTTTTCCACACATGGGCTTCAAAGTAGCACCATGTTCTTCATATAGAAAGTCTTTTATGTTGTCACTTTCATTTACTAGTAGGAATTTTTCATTATAGAACTTGGCTTGTATATTCCTACAATGGGTGAGGGAGTCCTGGATTAGGGGGTGTCCGGATAGCCGGACTACCATCATCAGCCGAACTATCATCGGCCGGACTATCAACATCGACCGGACTCCAAGACTATGAAGATACAAGATTGAAGACTTCGTCCCGTGTCCGGATGGGACTTTCCTTGGCGTGGAAGGCAATCTTGGTGATACGGACACGTAGATCTCCTACCATTGTAACCGACTCTATGTAACCCTAGCCCTCTCCGGTGTCTATATAAACCGGATGGCTCTAGTCCGTAGAACAACAACAACCATTACAATCAGACCATAGGCTAGCTTCTAGGGTTTAGCCTCCTTGATCTCGTGGTAGATCCACTCTTGTAAACATCCACAATATCAATATCAATCAAGCAGGACGTAGGGTTTTACCTCCATCAAGAGGGCCCGAACCTGGGTAAAACATCGTGTCCCTTGTCTCCTGTTACCATCCGCCTAGACGCACAGTTCGGGACCCCCTACCCGAGATCCGCCGGTTTTGACACCGACATTGGTGCTTTCATTGAGAGTTCCTCTGTGTCGTCACCGATAGGCTTGATGGCCTCTTCAATCGACAACGACGCAGTCCTGGGTGAGACTTTTCTCCCCGGACAGATCTTCGTATTCGGCGGCGTCGCACTGCGGGCCAACTCACTTGGCCATCTGGAGCAGATCGAAAGCTACGCCCCTGGCCATCAGGTCAGGTTTGGAAGCCTAACTTCACGGCCGATATCTGAGGGGACTTGATCTTCGATGGATCTGAGCCACAGCCGAGCGTGCCGCGCTGTCACGATGGGCATGACCTAACTCTGCCGCCGAACAGCACCTTGGAGGCCGCACACGAATCCGCTCCGACCCATAGTCCGGAGCCGATCACTCAGATCGAGGACGGATGGCTGAACACCGCCTCGGGAGCTGCAACTTCTACGGCGATGGAGCCGAACACTTACCTTGTCCCGCATAAAGCTCATGACTCCGAGGTGCCGGACTCTCTGCCGGACTCCGAACCTCCTGCGCCCCTGCCAGTCGAATCCGACTGGGCGCCGTTCATGGAATTCACCGCTGCGGACATCTTTTAGCACTCACCCTTCGGCGATATCTTAAATTCGCTGAAGCATCTCTCACTATCCGGAGAGCCCTAGCTGAACTACGGCCAGGATGGTTGGGACGCGGACGACGAAGAAATTCAGAGCCCACCCACCACCCACTTCGTAGCCACCATCGACGATCTAACCGACGTACTCGACTACGACTCCGAAGACTCGACGGTATGGACGACGATGCCGGAGACTATCAAGAACCAGTGCCTACAGGACACTGGAAGACCACCTCGTCATACGACATATATATGGTGGACACCCCAAAAGATGGGGACGGCGAAGAAGCAATGGAGGCCGATTCCTTAAAGAAACAGCCCAAGCGCCGACATCAGCGGCGCCGCTCTAAATCCCGCCACAACAAGAATAGAGATTCCAGCACAGGAGATAATAACACCCCAGAAAGTGTCGAAGACAACCCCCTCCAGCACGATCCAGCGCAGGAGGAGGCAGAAGCAAGCCCTCATGAGAGGGCGGCAGACGAAGAGGTCGAGGATGATAATTACTTACCTCCCTCCGTAGACGAGGCAAGCCTCGACGACGACGAATTCGTCGTGCCAGAGGATCCCGTCGAACAAGAGCGTTTCAGACGCAGGCTAATGGCCACGGCAAACAGCCTAAAGAAAAAGCAGCAACAGCTTCAAGCTGATCAAGACCTACTGGCCAACAGATGGACCGAGGTCCTCGCGGCCGAAGAGTATGAACTCGAACGCCCCTCCAAAAGTTACCCAAAACGCAAGTTGCTCCCCCGACTAGAGGAGGAAGCATACAAACCTGCATCACCAGCGCACAATACGGTAGACCGACCACCTCATGGCCGCGACAGAGAGGCATGCAAGCCCTCCACCAAAACTGTACCCCGACATCGCTCAAAAAGCATGAAGCCACGGGGGAACGCGCCGGACTTGCGGGATATATTGGAGGACAAGGCAAGACAATCCAGATCTATCTATGGATCACGTGGGCGCCCCAAGACCCACGACGAATACCGTCGCGCCGGATACAACTACTCCGGCCGGGCCGAACACAGCAGACAACGCTCTCTCGAGCTACGTCGCGATATTGCTCAATACAGAGGCGCCGCACACCCACTATGCTTCACTGACGAAGTAATGGATCATCAAATCCCTGAAGGGTTTAAACCCGTTAATATCGAATCCTACGATGGCACAACAGACCCCGCGGTTTGGATTGAGGATTATCTCCTCCATATACATATGGCCCGCGGCGACGATCTTCACGCCATCAAATATCTCCCGCTCAAGCTTAAAGGACCATCTCGGCATTGGCTTAACAGCCTGCCTGCAAAGTCAATTGGATGCTGGGAAGACCTGGAAGCCGCATTCCTCGACAACTTCCAGGGCACGTATGTGCGAGCACCGGACGCAGATGACCTAAGCCACATAATCCAGCAGCCAGACGAATCGGCCAGGCAATTCTGGACACGGTTCTTAACAAAGAAAAATCAAATCATCGACTGTCTGGATGCAGAGGCCCTCGCTGCCTTCAAACATAACATCCGCGATGAGTGGCTGGCCCGGCACCTAGGACAGGAAAAGCCGAAATCCATGGCAGCCCTCACATCACTCATGACCCGCTTCTGTGCAGGAGAGGATAGCTGGCTAGCTCGCAGCAACAACCTCAGCAAAAATGCTGGCAGTCCGGATACCAAGGACCGCAATGACAGGTCGCGTCAAAACAAAAACAAACACCGCATTAACAGCGACAGCAATGAGGATATGGCAGTCAACGCCGGATTCCGAGGCTCCAAGCCCGGTCAACGGGAGAAGCCATTCAAAAGAACCACTCCGGGCCCGTCCAATTTGGACCGAATACTCGATCGCTCCTGTCAAATACATGGAACCCCCGAAAAGCCAGCTAACCACACCAACAGAGATTGTTGGGTATTCAAGCAGGCAGGCAAATTAATCGCTGAAAACAATGACAAGGGGCTACACAGCGATGACGAGGAAGAGACCCGGCCGCCGAACAACAGAGGACAAAAGGGATTCCCCCCTCAAGTTCGGATGGTAAACATGATATACGCAACGCATATCCCCAAGAGGGAGCGGAAGCGTGCACTAAGGGACGTATACGCGATGGAGCCAGTCGCCCCAAAATTCAACCCATGGTCCTCTTGCCCGATCACTTTCGATCGAAGAGACCATCCGACCAGTATCCGCCATGGCAGATTCGCCGCATTGGTTTTAGACCCAATCGTTGATGGATTTCACCAAACGAGAGTCCTGATGGACGGCGGCAGTAGCCTGAACCTGCTTTATCAGGATACAGTGCGCAAGATGGGCATAGACCCTTCAAGGATTAAACCTACAAAGACAACCTTCAAAGGCGTCATACCAGGTGTCGAGGCCAGTTGTACAGGCTCAGTCACACTGGAAGTGGTCTTCGGATCCCCGGATAATTTCCGAAGCGAGGAGTTAAACTTCGACATAGTCCCGTTCCGCAGTGGCTATCACGCTCTGCTCGGACGAACCGCGTTCGCAAAATTCAACGCGGTGCCACATTATGCATACCTTAAGCTCAAGATGCTAGTCCCTCGTGGAGTCATCACGGTCAATGGAAACACGGAATGCTCCCTCCGAACGGAGGAACATACAGCGGCTCTCGCGGCAGAAGTACAGAGCAGCCTTTTAAGGCAATTTTCGAGTCCGGCCGTTAACCGACCGGACACGGCCAAACGCGCCCGGAGCAACATCAACCAAGACCACCTGGCATGTTCCGAGCACGCGTAGCAATGCGGCCTCAACCCCAGCCCTCGCACAATTGTAAGACAAACTCTCCGCGTACATAATTACACCCTGGAGATACCATGGGCATAGGGGGAGAGGCACAACCACAACAGACCCAGAGTGCGGTTCGACCACACCAGGGGCTCCCAAGTGTGTCGCTCTTTTTATCTTTTATTTCTCTCTTTTTTATATATACAGAACTCTGTCCGGCGGTGAACCTGCCGAACTCATGATGCAACAGCCAGGGAGGGACAAAGGCCGCGACGAACACTCAAGTGGTCTCCATTACGAGCATTAAATTTGTTAAATACACCATTCCGCGGCCTACCCCTGGATGGAGACGCCTTTAATTCGTCCAATCCCTTGCTTTCCGCACTATTTGTATCATTCCGCACTCATAGCAGCTCTTCTCGAATAAAATGCAGCACTTTCTGCCCATAATTGCATTACCTTATATATATATGTTCATTTACGACATGTTGCATCCGTACATTTTGGTACGTCCAAATACACCAGGGGCTTATGTTCCCCGCATTATGGTGTGATAAAGTCCGAACACTTTCACAAGTGCGGCACCCCGAACTTATAGCATTATATGAATCGGCTCCGAATCATGTCTTGGGTCAATAGTTGGGTTTCCCCGGCTCCCATGTTTGGCACCTTACGTTCCGTTCTATCGGCTAAGGTAGCACTGGGAGAACCACTGCGATTGCGCCCCGGTTGAGCCGGGTTAACGCCTCAGTGGAGAAAGCTAAAACTGACTGTCATGATAAGGCGAGAGACTGGTCGCTGTTCGAGAGGTCCTTTCGGGTCCTTAAAGACCTACGCCGCTTCGAGCGAAGTTCCTGATAATGTCCGACGAAGGCGTGGATAGCGCCCCGAATTCGGTCTTCCGAATACTAGGGGCTTCACCGAAATTTAAAATTATAGAATTCTATGGCTAAGTGAGAGTGTTCAAGCACTATAAGTCCGGTTGCCTTGTTCGTTGTGTTGAGCGCCTACCTAGATGGACCCAAAAATGGGAACAAGAGCGCTCAAGTTTATCCCGAACACCCCAGCACCCGTGGCATGGGGGCTGAAGCCGACGACTTGCCATCTCTCAGATTGAATAAATGGCCGCACAGAAGGTAATATTTTAAATTAACAAGCGTTGCTTAGCGCATATGAACAAAGTTTTCAGCGCACAGGATAACACATTGCGAATTTACTCAATAATTACATCCCTGGGGCACTCATCCGCAATTTTGCGGGCACCCTTCAGGACAGTCTTATAGTACATCTCGGGCGTACGATATTCCTTGCCCACTGGTGGCGCGTCAATTATTAGCTTCTCCGCATCCAGCTTGCCCCAATGCACCTTTGCGCGGGCAAGGGCCCGACTGTTGGGGAACGTAGCAGAAATTCAAAATTTTCCTACGTATCACCAAGATCTATCTATGGAGAGACCAGCAACGAGTAGAAAGGAGAGTGCATCTACATACCCTTGTAGATCGCTAAGCGGAAGCGTTCAAGTGAACGGGGTTGATGGAGTCGTACTCGTCGTGATTCAGATCACCGATGATCCTAGTGCCGAACGGACGGCACCTCCGCGTTCAACACACGTACAGCTCGACGATGTCTCCCACGCCTTGATCCAGCAAGGTGAGAGGGAGAGGTTGAGGAAGACTCCATCCAGCAGCAGCACAACGGCGTGGTGGTGATGGAGGAGCGTGGCAATCCTGCAGGGCTTCGCCAAGCACCTATGGGAGAGGAGGAGGTGTCACGGGAGGGAGGGAGGCGCCAAGGGCTCAGGTGTGGATGCCCTCCCTCCCCTCCACTATATATAGGGGCAGGGGAGAGGGGGGAGGCGCAGCCTTGCCCCTTCCTCCAAGGAAAGGGTGCGGCTAAGAGGGGGGGGGAGGAGTCCATCCTCCCCAAGGCACCTCGGAGGTGCCTTCCCCCTTTAGGACTCTCCCCTTTTTCCTTTATCTTGGCGCATGGGCCTCTAGGGGCTGGTGCCCTTGGCCCATGTAGGCCAAGGCGCACCCCCTACAGCCCATGTGGCCCCCGGGGGCAGGTGGCCCACCCGGTGGGCCCCCGGGACCCTTCCGGTGGTCCCGGTACAATACCGATGACCCCGAAACTTGTCCCGATGGCTGAAACAGGACTTCCTATATATAAATCTTTACCTCCGGACCATTCCGGAACTCCTCATGACGTCCGGGATCTCATCCGGGACTCCGAACAACATTCGGTAACCACATACAAGCTTCCTTTATAACCCTAGCGTCATCGAACCTTAAGTGTGTAGACCCTACGGGTTCGGGAGACATGCAGACATGACCAAGATGTTCTCCGGTCAATAACCAACAGCGGGATCTAGATACCCATGTTGGCTCCCACATGTTCCACGATGATCTCATCGGATGAACCACGATGTCAAGGACTCAATCAATCCCGTATACAATTCCCTTTGTCTAGCGGTATGGTACTTGCCCGAGATTCGATCGTCGGTATACCGATACCTTGTTCAATCTCGTTACCGGCAAGTCTCTTTACTCGTTCCGTAACACATCATCCCGTGATCAACCCCTTGGTCACATTGTGCACATTATGATGATCTCCTACCGAGTGGGCCCAGAGATACCTCTCCGTTTACACGGAGTGACAAAATCCCAATCTCGATTCGTGCCAACCCAACAGACACTTTCAGAGATACCCATAGTGTACCTTTATAGCCACCCAGTTACGTTGTGACGTTTGGCACACCCAAAGCACTCCTACGGTATCTGGGAGTTGCACAATCTCATGGTCTAAGGAAATGATACTTGACATTAGAAAAGCTTTTAGCATACGAACTACATGATCTTGCGCTAGGCTTAGGATTGGGTCTTGTCCATCACATCATTCTCCTAATGATGTGATCCCGTTATCAACGACATCCAATGTCCATGGTCAGGAAACCGTAACCATCTATTGATTAACGAGCTAGTCAACTAGAGGCTTACTAGGGACATGGTGTTGTCTATGTATCCACACATGTATCTGAGTTTCCTATCAATACAATTCTAGCATGGATAATAAACGATTATCATGAACAAGGAAATATAATAATAATCAATTTATTATTGCCTCTAGGGCATATTTCCAACAGTCTCCCACTTGCACTAGAGTCAATAATCTAGTTCACATCGATATGTGATTAACACTCAAGGTCACATCCCCATGTGACTAACACCCAAAGAGTTTACTAGAGTCAATAATCTAGTTCACATTTACCATGTGATTAACACTCGATGAGTTCTGGGTTTGATCATGTTATGCTTGTGAGAGAGGTTATAGTCAACGGGTCTGAACCTTGCAGATCCGTGTGTGCTTTACAAATCTCTATGTCATCTCCTAGATGCAGCTACCACGTTCTATTTGGAGCCATTCCAAATAATTGTTCTACTTGGAGCTATTCTAAATTGTTGCTCCATTATACGTATCCGGTACCTCTACTCAGAGCTATCCGGATAGGTGTTAAGCTTGCATCGACGTAACCCTTTACGACGAACTCTTTTACCACCTCCATAATTGAGAAAATTCCTTAGTCCACTAGTTACTAAGGATAACTTTGACCGCTGTCCTGTGATCCATTCTTGGATCACTCTTGTACCCCTTGACTGACTCATGGTAAAGCACACTTCAGGTGCGGTACACAGCATAGCATACTGTAGAGCCTACGTCTTATGCATAGGGGACAACCTTAGTCCTTTCTCTCTATTCTGCCATGGTCGAGCTTTAAGTCTTAACTTCATACCTTACAACTCAGGCAAGAACTCCTTCTTTGACTGATCCATCTTGAACACCTTCAAGATCACGTCAAGGCATGTGCTCATTTGAAAGTACTATTAAGCGTTTTGATCTATCCTTATAGATCTTGATGCTCAATGTTCAAGTAGCTTAATCCAGGTTTTCCATTGAAAACACTTTCCAAATAACCCTATATGCTTTCCAGAAATTCTACGTCATTTCTGATCATTAATATGTCAACAACATATACTCATCAGAAATTCTATAGTGCTCCCACTCACTTCTTTGGAAATACAAGTTTCTCATAAACTTTGTATACACCCAAAATCTTTGATCATCATCAAAGCATACATTCCAACTCCGAGATGCTCACTCCAGTCCTCAGAAGGATTGCTGGAGCTTTGCATACTTATTAGCATATTTTAGGATAGACAAAACCTTCCGGTTGTATCACATACAACCTTTCCTCAAGAATCGTCGAGGAAACAATGTTTTGACATCCTATCTGCAAGATTTCATAAATAATGCAGTAATTACTAATATAATTCCAACAGACTCTTAGCATCGCTATGAGTGAGAAAGTCTCATCGTAGTCAACTCCTTGAACTTGTCGAAAAACATCTTAACGACAAGTCGAGCTTTCTCAATGGTGACACTTACCATCATTGTCTGTCTTCCTTTCAAAATCCATATGTACCTAACAGCTTTACGACCGTCAAGTAGTTCTTCCAAAGTCTACACTTTGTTTTCATACATGGATCCTCTCTCGGGTTTTATGGCCTTGAGCCATTTATCGGAATCCGGGCCCACCATCGCTTCTCCATAGCTCGTAGGTTCATTGTTGTCTAGCAACATGACTTCCAAGACAGGATTACGTACCACTCTGAAGTAGTACGCATCCTTGTCATCCCACGAGGTTTGGTAGTGACTCGATCCGAAGTTTCATGATCACTATCATAAGCTTCCACTTCAGTTGGTGTACGTGCCACAGGAACAACTTCCTGTGCCCTGCTACACACTTGTTGAAGTGACGGTTCAATAACCTCATCAAGTCTCCACCATCCTCCCACTCAATTCTTTCGAGAGAAACCTTTCCTCGAGAAAGGACCCGATTCAAGAAACAATCCCTATTGCTTTCGGATCTGAATTAGGAGGTATACCCAACTGTTTTTGGGTGTCCTATGAAGATGCATTTTATCTGCTTTGGGTTCGAGCTTATCAACCTGAAACCTTTTCACATAAGCGTCGCAGCCCCAAACTTTCAAGAAACGGCAACTTAGGTTTCTCCAAACCATAGTTCATACGGTGTCGTCTCAACGAAATTATGTGGTGCCCTATTTAAAGTGAATGTGGTTGTCTCTAATGCCTAACCCATGAACGATAGTGGTAACTCGATAAGAGACATCATGGTATGCACCATATCCAATAGGGTGCAACTATGACGTTTGGACACACCATCACACTATGGTGTTCCAGGCTGTATCAGTTGTGAAACTATTTCCACAATGTCTTAGTTCTGTGCCAAAACTCGTAACTCAGATATTCATCTCTATGATCATATCATAGACATTTTATCCTCTTGTCACAATGATCTTCTACTTCACTCTGAAATTATTTGAACCATTCAATAATTCAGACTTGTGTTTCATCAAGTAAATATTCTCAACATCTACTGGAATCATCTGTGAAGTAAGAACATAACGATATTCACTGCATGCCTCAGCACTCATTGGACTGCACACATCAAAATGTGTTACTTCCAATAAGTTGCTATCTTGTTCCATCTTACTGAAAACGAGGCTTTTCAGTCATCTTGCCCATGTGGTATGATTCGCATATCTCAAGTGATTCATAATCAAGTGAGTCCAAACGATCCATCTGCATGGAGTTTCTTCATGCGTATACACCAATAGACATGGTTCGCATGTCTCAAACTTTTCTAAAACAAGTGAGTCCAAAGATCCATCAACATGGAGCTTCTTCATGCGTTTTATACCATTATGACTTACATGGCAGTGCCACAAGTAGGTGGTACTATCATTACTATCTTTTGGCATGAACATGTGTATCACTACGATCGAGATTTAATAAACCATTCATTTTAGGTGTAAGACCATTGAAGGTATTATTCAAATAAACAGAGTAACCATTATTCTCCTTAAATGAATAACCGTATTGCGATAGACGTAATCCAATCATGTCTATGCTCAACGCAAACACCAAATAACAATTATTTAGGTTTAACACCAATCTCTTTGGTAGAGGGAGCGTACGATGCTTGATCATATCAAGCTTGGAAAAACTTCCAACACATATCGTCAGCTCACCTTTAGCTAGTCTCCGTTTATTCCGTAGCCTTTTGTTTCGAGTTACTAACACTTAGCAACCGAACCGGTATCTAATACCCTGGTGCTACTAGGAGTACTAGCAAAGTACACATTAACACAATGTATATCCAATATACTTCTATCGACCTTGCCAGCCTTCTTATCTACCAAGTATCTAGGGTAATTCTGCTCTAGTGGTTGTTCCCCTTATTACAGAAGCACTTAGTCTCGGGTTTGGGTTTTACCTTGGGTTTCTTCACCAGAGCAGCAGCTGATTTGCCGTTTCATGAAGTATCCCTTCTTGCCCTTGCCCTTCTTGAAACTAGTGGTTTCACCAACCATCAACAATTGATGCTCCTTCTTGATTTCTACTTTCGCGGTGTCATACATCACGAATACCTCAAGGATCATCATATCTATCCCTGATATGTTATAGTTCATCACGAAGCTCTAACAGCTTGGTGGCAATGACTTTGGAGAAACATCACTGTCTTATCTGGAAGATCAACTCCCACTCGATTCAAATGATTGTTGTACTCAGACAATCTGAGCACAAGCTCAACGATTGAGCTTTTCTCCCTTAGTTTGCAGGCTAAGAAAATCGCTGGAGGTCTCATACCTCTTGACGTGGGCACGAGCCTGAAATCCCAATTTCAGCCCTCGAAACATCTCATATGTTCCGCGACGTTTCGAAAATGTCTTTGGTGCCTCTACTTAAACCATTTAACTGAACTATCACGTAGTTATCAAAACGTGTATGTTCGATGTTCGAAACATCCACAAACGACGTTTTGGGGTTCAGCACACTGAGCAGTGCATTAAGGACATAAGCGTTCTACTGTCCGCATAATCGCTACTGTCAACTTTCAACTAATTTTTCTCTAGGAACATATCTAAACAGTAGAGCTATAGCGTGAGCTACGACATAATTTGCAAAATCCTTTTGACTATGTTCAGGATAATTGAGTTCATCTTATGAACTCCCACTCAGATAGACATCCCTCTAGTCATCTAAGTGATTACATGATCCGAGTCAAACTAGGCCGTGTCCGATCATCACGTGAGACGGACTAGTCATCATCGGTGAACATCTTCATGTTGATCGTATCTTCTATACGACTCATGTTCGACCTTTCGGTCTCCGTGTTCCGAGGCCATGTCTGTACATGCTAGGCTCGTCAAGTTAACCCTAAGTGTTTCGTGTGTGTTCCGAGGCCATGTCTGTACATGCTAGGCTCGTCAACACCCGTTGTATTTGAACGTCTGAATAAAACACCCGATCATCACGTGATGTTTTGAAACAGCGAACTGTCGCAACGGTGCACAGTTAGGGGAGAACACTTCTTGAAATTGTTGTAAGGGATCATCTTATTTACTACCGTCGTTCTAAGCAAATAAGATGCATAAACATGATAAACATCACATGCAATCAAATAGTGACATGATATGGCCATCATCACTTTGCTCCTTTTGATCTCCATCTTCGGGGCTCCATGATCATCATCGTCACCGGCATGACACCATGATCTCCATCATCATGATCTCCATCATCGTGTCTTCATGAAGTTGCCTCGCCAACTATTACTTCTACTACTATGGCTAATGGTTAGCAATAAAGTAAAGTAATTACATGACGTTTAAGTTGACACGCAGGTCACAAATAAATAAAGACAACTCCTATGGCTCCTGCCGGTTGTCATACTCATCGACATGCAAGTCGTGATTCCTATTACAAGAA
This sequence comes from Triticum dicoccoides, assembly GCF_002162155.2. NCBI lineage: Eukaryota > Viridiplantae > Streptophyta > Magnoliopsida > Poales > Poaceae > Triticum > Triticum dicoccoides. Next base: position 421,880,461 of record NC_041381.1, read on the forward strand.
CATGATCAATCTCATACATCACATATATCATTCATCACATCCTTTTTGGCCATATCACGTCACATAGCATACCCTGCAAAAACAAGTTAGACGTCCTCTAATTGTTGTTTGCATGTTTTACGTGGCTGCTATGGGTTTCTAGCAAGAACGTTTCTTACCTACGCATGAACCACAACGTGATATGCCAATTGCTATTTACCCTTCATAAGGACCCTTTTCATCGAATCCGATCCGACTAAAGTGGGAGAGACAGACACCCGCCAGCCACCTTATGCAACTAGTGCATGTTTGTCGGTGGAACCGGTCTCACGTAAGCGTACGTGTAAGGTTGGTCCGGGCTGCTTCATCCCACGATGCCGCCGAATCAAGATAAGACTAGTAACGGCAAGCATATTGAACAATATCGACGCCCACAACTACTTTGTGTTCTACTCGTGCAAAGAATCTACGCAATAGACCTAGCTCATGATGCCACTGTTGGGGAACGTAGCAGAAATTCAAAATTTTCCTACGTATCACCAAGATCTATCTATGGAGAGACCAGCAACGAGTAGAAAGGAGAGTGCATCTACATACCCTTGTAGATCGCTAAGTGGAAGCGTTCAAGTGAACGGGGTTGATGGAGTCGTACTCGTCGTGATTCAGATCACCGATGATCCTAGTGCCGAACGGACGGCACCTCCGCGTTCAACACACGTACAGCTCGACGATGTCTCCCACGCCTTGATCCAGCAAGGTGAGAGGGAGAGGTTGAGGAAGACTCCATCCAGCAGCAGCACAACGGCGTGGTGGTGATGGAGGAGCGTGGCAATCCTGCAGGGCTTCGCCAAGCACCTACGGGAGAGGAGGAGGTGTCACGGGAGGGAGGGAGACGCCAAGGGCTCAGGTGTGGATGCCCTCCCTCCCCTCCACTATATATAGGGGCAGGGGAGAGGGGGGAGGCGCAGCCTTGCCCCTTCCTCCAAGGAAAGGGTGCGGCTAAGAGGGGGGGAGGAGTCCATCCTCCCCAAGGCACCTCGGAGGTGCCTTCCCCCTTTAGGACTCTCCCCTTTTTCCTTTATCTTGGTGCATGGGCCTCTAGGGGCTGGTGCCCTTGGCCCATGTAGGCCAAGGCGCACCCCCTACAGCCCATGTGGCCCCCGGGACCCTTCCGGTGGTCCCGGTACAATACCGATGACCCCGAAACTTGTCCCGATGGCCGAAACAGGACTTCCTATATATAAATCTTTACCTCCGGACCATTCCGGAACTCCTCGTGATGTCCGGGATCTCATCCGGGACTCCGAACAACATTCGGTAACCACATACAAGCTTCCTTTATAACCCTAGCGTCATCGAACCTTAAGTGTGTAGACCCTACGGGTTCGGGAGACATGCAGACATGACCGAGATGTTCTCCGGTCAATAACCAACAGCGGGATCTGGATACCCATGTTGGCTCCCACATGTTCCACGATGATCTCATCGGATGAACCACGATGTCAAGGACTCAATCAATCCCGTATACAATTCCCTTTGTCTAGCGGTATGGTACTTGCCCGAGATTCGATCGTCGGTATACCGATACCTTGTTCAATCTCGTTACCGGCAAGTCTCTTTACTCGTTCCGTAACACATCATCCCGTGATCAACCCCTTGGTCACATTGTGCACATTATGATGATGTCCTACCGAGTGGGCCCAGAGATACCTCTCCGTTTACACGGAGTGACAAAATCCCAATCTCGATTCGTGCCAACCCAACAGACACTTTCAGAGATACCCGTAGTGTACCTTTATAGCCACCCAGTTACGTTGTGACGTTTGGCACACCCAAAGCACTCCTACGGTATCCGGGAGTTGCACAATCTCATGGTCTAAGGAAATGATACTTGACATTAGAAAAGCTTTTAGCATACGAACTACATGATCTTGCGCTAGGCTTAGGATTGGGTCTTGTCCATCACATCATTCTCCTAATGATGTGATCCCGTTATCAACGACATCCAATGTCCATGGTCAGGAAACCGTAACCATCTATTGATTAACGAGCTAGTCAACTAGAGGCTTACTAGGGATATGGTGTTGTCTATGTATCCACACATGTATCTGAGTTTCCTATCAATACAATTCTAGCATGGATAATAAACGATTATCATGAACAAGTAAATATAATAATAATCAATTTATTATTGCCTCTAGGGCATATTTCCAACACCGACGAGCACCTTCAATACAGGCGGAGCGCTTGATAACCTCCACCCAGGGGCACGCATCCACCAACCGTTGCACGAGACCGAAGTAGCTCCCAGGCATGGCCTCTCCAGGCCACAGCCGGACTATGAGGCCCTTCATGGCCTGCTCCGCCACCTTGTGGAGCTCGACCAGCTGCTTCAGCTGGTCGCTAGGGGCCACCGGATGGCCGGCCTCAGCATACTGAGACCAGAAGACCTTCTCCGTTGAACTCCCCTCCTCGGCTCGGTAGAATGCGGCGGCATCAGACACGCTGTGAGGCAGATCTACAAACGCCCCTGGAGAGCTCCGAATTCGGGTAAGTAACACGTAATTTACATTCACATGCTTGCTTTGCATGAAAAATGCCTTACCCACCGCTATCTTCCTCACCAACTCAATATCCTGAAGGGACTTATGGGCATCGGCCTTGGCAGTCTTGGCACTTTCGAGAGCCGAGGCAAGCTCGGACTCTCGAGTCTTTGGGTCACGCTCCAAACTCTCATGCTTTTCCATGAGAGCCTCGAGCTCTTGCTGAACCACCGCCACCCACGCCTCCTGCTTTTCTCGCTCTGCCCGTTCCGCGGCCGCATTGCGTTCGGCCGCAGACACGGCCTCCTTCAGGGTCGCCACCTTGTTCGTGGCCCCTGCAGTACCCATGTTATCCTTGTTATTTTTGTTGCAACCTAAATCCTTTTCTGTAAGTTACAAGTTCAAAGTGGTGTTACTCACCTTCTTTGTCCTGGAGCTACTTCTTGGCGCGGCCGAGCTCTTGCTCGGACCGCTCGAGCTCCTGCTCAAAGCACCGACCTCCGCAGTCAGTGCGGCATAGGTCAGCAGCGCAGCCTGCAACCCATATTGACATAATTTTTTAGCAACCCTGCGTATATCTTCTTTTTTTTCAGATCCTTAGTCCGGCTTTTCTTTCCGAACACCGAACCGAGCATCAGGGCCTACTGTCTATGCGGTATTACATTGCATATTTTTTAACTTCTTACCTCAAAGCCTGATAGAAGGCTATTACAGGCTTCGGTCAGCCCGCTCTTGGCAGGCTGTACCTTCTGAATCACCGCACTCATAATAGTGCGATGTTCTTCCTCGATGGAAGCGCTCTGCAGCGCCTCCAACAAATTGTCCGGCGCCTCCGGTTGGACGGAAGCCGCCGGCGTCACGGTCTTGCCCTTCGTGCGAAGGGGCCGCCGGCCGGACTCCGGAACCACTGCGGGTTCTGATATGGAGTCCGGCGCAAAATCCGGGAGGACGCCTTGTGGAGCCTCCGGGGCCTCCCCCTGATGGGTCCCTTCTTGGGATCCCACCTCAGCGTCCTCGGTGTCGCGAGGGGTGTAGGCGGTCGGGATGGAATCTACATCCGACGGAGCCAACGACCCGCTCGATGAAGCGGGGAGATCATCATTGGCCGGACTACAGGCAGCATGCGGCATCAGAATGACACTATGTGACACAGAAAAAGAAATTATAAATCACTCAGGAATCCGGATACTTACGATCTCGCTGGAGGCCTGGCCCTTGAAGGCCATTCTTCCTCGCCAACGTTGATGTTGGCGGAGCTGTCCGGGGGAATAGTCCTTCCCCTCTTGGACCCTTCGGCCTCCCCTGTTGGGGAAGCCTTCCTCTTCCTATCTCCCTCCTCTGGGAGAGAGTCCTCTTTCTCCTCCTCGTTTTCGGGGGAGAAGTCCGCCCCGGAGTCGTCGGACACCTGAAAACGGGAACTCTTTCGAGCACCCGTGGCCTCCTTCTTGGCCTTCTTCTCCGGCACCACGTGCGGTGCCGGAACTAGCAGCCTCGCTAGATGGGCGTCTACTGGGTTTTCTGGCATGGGAGCCGGGCAGATAATCTGCTCTGCCTTCCTCATCTAGTCCTGTCAAAGGAAAAGGGGAAATTAAAACCCGCATAGAGTCAAACTATGGAAAGCAAGTGTCCCGTAAAGGGGTAGAATCACTTACCTCGTCGGCTTGGCGCTGCAAGCGAAATCCACGATCTTCAGTCGCGGATGCGGGGGCTTCGGCGCCCTTAAACAGCACCCTCCAGGCGCCTTCGTACATCGTGTCGAAGAGCCCGCTCAGCGCCTGGTGCTGTTCCGGATTGAACTCCCACAGATTGAATGCCCGCTCTTGGCATGGGAGAATCCAGCGGACGAGCATGACTTGGACCACGTTAACCAGCCTGAGCTTCTTCACCAGCTTCTGGATACAGGCTTGGAGTCCCGTCAGCTCCTCCGAACTACCCCACAGCAAGCCCTTCTCTTTCTAGGAGGTGAGCTGCGTGGGGATACCAGATCTGAACTCGGGGGCCGCCGCCCACTTAGGGTCGCGCGGCTCGGTGATATAGAACCACCCCGATTGCCACCCCTTGACGGATTCCATGAAGGCCCCTTCGAACCAAAGGACATTGGGCATCTTGCCCAACATGGCGCCTCCGCACTCCGCTTGAGTGCCCTTCACTACCTTCGGCTTGACATTGAAGGTCTTGAGCCACAAGCCAAAGTCGGGCTGGATGCAGAGGAAGGCCTCGCACACGACGATAAATGCCGAGATGTTGAGGATGAAGTTCGGCGCCAGATCATGGAAATCCAGGCCGTAGTAGAACATAAGCCCCCGGACAAAGGGGTGAAGTGGAAAACCCAGTCCGTGGAGGAAGTGGGGAAGAAAAACGACCCTCTCATGGGGCCTAGGGGTGGGGATGAGCTGCCCCTCGTCGGGCAGCCGGTGCGCAATGTCGCCGGACGGGTAGCCGGCGCTGCGCAGTCTTTCGATGTGCTCCTCCGTAACGGAGCAGGTCATCCACTTCCCTCCCGCTCCAGGCATGACTGGGGAAGGTTGAGACGAGATGTGCGGGCTTGGGCGCTGGAGCTCGAGTGCGCGGAGATGGATAAGCAAAGGAGGAAGAAGGCGTAGGTGAAAAGGTGAATCCTTATCCCTTATACGGGCGGGCGAAGTCTACGCGTCCCCCACCGGCCTGGTAAAACTCGCTTATCCCCCAAGTGTCACCATCAATGGCGCGATTGGGTTACCCACGTCCGTATTGATGAGAATCCCGGATTAAGGGGGAACACGATCTCTGCTTCGACAAGACATGCCAAGGAAACCGCTTCGCTAAATGCGTTGAGGTGGTAGAGTAAAAAACGATTCAAGTAATGGCTTGGTAGTGGCGTGACGTCATGCCGCAAAAAACGTCAGCAGATTGAACTTGTGTATATATTAATCTCTCTACGGTGGAATGTGGAATTTATTTTGCAGAGCCGGACACTATCCTGGTGTTCACAATCTTCTATCATTCGGAGGAGGAACCCGCCTTGCAATGCCAAGCAATATACGCGCCGGACTTATCGTCATTGATTCCTGGTTCAGGGGCTACTGAGGGAGTCCTGGATTAGGGGGTGTCCGGATAGCCAGACTACCATCATCAGCCGAACTATCATCGGCCGAACTATCAACATCGACCGGACTCCAAGACTATGAAGATACAAGATTTAATACTTCGTCCCGTGTCCGGATGGGACTTTCCTTGGCGTGGAAGGCAAGCTTGGCGATACGGATACGTAGATCTCCTACCATTGTAACCGACTCTATGTAACCCTAGCCCTCTCCGGTGTCTATATAAACCGGATGGCTCTAGTCCGTAGAACAACAACAACCATTACAATCAGACCATAGGCTAGCTTCTAGGGTTTAGCCTCCTTGATCTCGTGGTAGATCCACTCTTGTAAACATCCACAATATCAATATCAATCAAGCAGGACGTAGGGTTTTACCTCCATCAAGAGGGCCCGAACCTGGGTAAAACATCGTGTCCCTTGTCTCCTGTTACCATCCGCCTAGACGCACAGTTCGGGACCCCCTACTCGAGATCCACCGGTTTTGACACCGACAATGGGCTTCCGCAAAATGCCCTAGGCCTTTGTGAGCAAGCAAGTTGGATGCACACCCACTAGTTTCTTTTGTTGAGCTTACATACATTTATAGCTCTAGTGCATCCGTTGCAAGGCAATCCCTACTCCTCATGTTGAGAACAATTGATGGGCATCTCCATAGCACGTTGATTATCCTCGTCAATATGAGACTTTCTCCTTTTTTGTCTTCTCCACACAATCCCCATCATCATATTCTATTCCACCCATAGTGCTATATCCATGGCTCACGCTCATGTATTGCGTGAAAGTTGAAAAAGTTTGAGATTATTTAAGTACAAAACAATTGCTTGGCTTGTCATCGGGGGTGTACAAGATGGGAGCATTTTTATGTGACAAAAATGAAGCATAGCCTAACTATAAGATTTTGTAGGGATGAACTTTCTTTAGCCATGTTATTTTGAGAAGACATGATTGCTTTGATTAGTATGCTTGAAGTATTACTATTTCTTATGTCAATATGAACTTTTATTTCGAATCATTTGGATCGGAACATTCATGCCACAATAAAGAAAATTACATTGAGAATTATGCTAGGTAGCATTCCACATCAAAAATTCTGTTTTTGTCATTTACCTACTCGAGGACGAGCAGGAATTAAGCTTGGGGATGCTTGATACGTCTCCAATGTATGTATAATTTTTTGTTGTTCCATGCTATTATATTACCCGTTTTGGATGTTTATGGGCTTTACTTTACACTTTTATATCATTTTTGGGACTAACCTACTAACCATAGGCCCAGCCCGAATTGCTGTTTTTTGCCTATTTCGGTGTTTCACAGAAAAGGAATATAAAACGGAGTCCAAACGGAATGAAACCTCCGGGAGCATGATTTTTGGAACAAACGTGATCCAGAGAAATTGGAGTGGATGTCAAGAAACAAGTGAGGTGGCCACGAGGGTGGAGGGCCCCTCCCCCTATTGGGTGCGCCCCCTGCCTCGTGGGCCCCTCGATCGTCCACCGACGTACTTCTTCCTCCTATATATACCCATGTACCCCGAAAACATCAGAAGCAACCACGAAAAACTATTTCCACCATCGTAACCTTCTGTATCTGCGAGATCCCATCTTGGATCCTTCGCCGGCGCTCCGTCGGAGGGGGAATCGACCATGAAGGGCTTGTACATCAACACCATAGCTTCTCCGATGAGTTGTGAGTAGTTTACCATAGACCTTCAGGTCCATATTTATTAGCTAGATCGCTTCTTCTCTCTCTCTCTCTGAATCTCAATACCATGTTCTCCTTGATCTTCTTGGAGATCTATTCGATGTAACTCTTTTGCGGTGTGTTTGTCGAGATCCGATGAATTGTGGGTTTATGATCAAGTTTATCTATGAGAAATATTTGAATATCCTCTGAATTCTTTTATGTGTGATTAAGTTATCTTTGCAAGTCTCTTCGAATTATCAGTTTGGTTTGGCCTACTAGATTGATCTTTCTTGCAATGGGAGAAGTGCTTAGCTTTGGGTTCAATTTTGCGGTGTCCTTTCCCAGTGACAATAGGGGCAGCAAGGCACATATTGTATTGTTGCCATCGAGGATAAAAAGATGGGGTTTATATCATATTGCATGAGTTTATCCCTCTACATCATGTCATCTTTCTTAATGCGTTACTCTGTTCTTTATGAACTTAATACTCTAGATGCATGCTGGATAGTAGTAGATGCGGGCAAGAGTCGGTCTACTTGTCACGGACGTGATGCCTATATACATGATCATGCCTAGATAATCTCATAATTATTCGCTTTTCTATCAATTGCTCGACAGTAATTTGTTCACCCACCGTAATACTTATGCTATCTTGAGAGAAGCCACTAGTGAAACCTATGGCCCCCGGGTCTATCTCTTATCATATAAGTTTGCTATCTACTTTTATTTGCATCTTTACTGTTCCAATCTATATCATAAAATACCAAAAATATATTTATATTATCATATTATCTCTATCATATCTCACTTTTGCAAGTGGCCTTGAAGGGATTGACAACCCCTTCATTGCGTTGGTTGCGAGTTCTTGTTTGTTTGTGTAGGTGCGTGGGACTTCTGAGGAGCCTCCGACTGGATTGATACCTTGGTTCTCAAAAACTGAGGGAAATACTTACGCTATTATTGCTCCATCACCCTTTCCTCTTCAAGGAAAACCAACGCAAGCTCAAGACGTAGCAGCGGCTGTGAGAGGTGGCGCGGGGCGGCGGCACAAAGCAGCGAGGTGGCGGCGGGAGGTGGCGGTGGCTTGGGCTTCGGCCTGCTCGGCTGGGATTTCGACCGAGTCGGGCGGAAAGATTTTTTTAAAAATAAACTTCACCCGAAAGAAAAATCCTAATAAAATGTAAAAAAATTCTAGAAAAATTCCAGAAATAATTTTCGCCGTCCAAACCTAATATTTAGGACAAGATGAACATTTTTCTGGACTAAGATGCAATTTTCAAAAATGCAATATTCTTCTAAATCAAATAAAATACCAATAAAATCATAATTTGATTTTAAAATTCTTTCTCCAATATTTCTCTTGGGTTGAATAAGTCATATTTTCTTCTCTCATATATTTTTAATATTAGAAATAATTGGAGAGAAAGATAAGAAAAATCAAATTGATCCTTTCTCCAATTTGAAATAAATTCAAATATGAATTTTATGAAACCTCCAAATCTCTCCTGGGGTCCTTGAGTTGCTTAAGATTTCTAGGATCTAAACCAAATGCAAGAATAGATATTATATGCATATGTTGATCTATGTATAACATCCAAATTGAAAATTGGGATGTTACATCAACCCACAACGACAACGAGGATACATTATAAATACTAAAGTTTTCATCACACAACAAATAAAAAGCAATGAAACAAACTTCATCTCAACCACTCATCAGCGTTGGAAACGCTTGCTTTGAACCAGAAGTGATTCTCTGGGAAGGGCCAACTATTGTCAATCTCGAGACCAACGCATGATTGATCATCCAGGCTGAAGCGGCCTATGTCAGGACACATATTGTGAAGGCCATGGTAGGGAAGCAAAGTAATGTCCAAGGTATAGATACAATTGCTTCTCATAAATGGTAGTAATGTTGTGTCAACAGCAGCTGGATCGCCTTTCACCATCATTGGATAGTTTTGTCCAAGGAAGAGCGAGTTTCCTTCAAGACTATCAATACTGAACCAGTGAGAAGGTGTTGGCGCTAGCACACTAGTATACATCCCGAATACCCTGCAACCGATGTTGGAATAGGTCCGGAGAGTGTGACCATGCGAGACAACACCTGCTTCCTAAGTATCATCAGCAGTGCCCTGTACACAGACAAGAAGAGGTGATCCATCAGAATAAGTTGCCAGGCGCCATTGAGTATATGGGTCCTCATGCTCGTGTTCAGCATCATCGTCATCTCCCCCTTGGTTATAAAAATTTTCAAGTATAGGTGGTGGAATGTTCACAGGACCTTGGAAACACAAGAAGGTTAATTATTAAAGGGAAACTAGCTAACCCGCATGCATGTGCATGAAAAAATTATAATTATGGTGGAAGACAAACATACCGACAGCATAAGGATCACATGCAAAAACAGTGCCACGAGTGGTGGCAGCAAACACAAGGCCCTCGTATTGAATTGCATCACAGTACACATCCGTGTATAGAAACTGATTTTTGAGCAATATCCATCCAGTTGAACCACGAAGCAAGGCAACAAGCTTGTCGAAGATAGCAACAACTCCATAGTTCATGTAATGCCAAGAGCGGTTGGGAACTCGACAAATTGCTATCTTCCTTAGACAATAGTCACCATGATCATATTTGAACGTGCGTAGAATACCGGTGTGCTCAACCTCTGGGCAGTCTGAGATTTTTGGAAGTGGAACCCGGTGATGAGTGTACACATTCACAAGTTCCCACTCACAATTGGACCTAATATAAACAACCCAATCTCCATTTGCGCCTACCTAAGCCTTACCCTCAAGCGATGGCATCTTAACATCACACGTATCATAATCAAGGGGCACCAACTAGCACAAGGCGAGGCCTTCGTAGTCCGTGCACCGGTCAGCACAGTCACGATGAAGAAGATAGGGGAGATCAAACCGCTCCTGGACCCTTGGATTCCTTATAATGATGTAATTAGTTGAGTCGAGAATGGTCTTGAATGAACCTGCCATGCTAGCCGAGGTGATGACATCGCACCAATCAATGAGTTCCTCCACCACATCATCTTTTAGATCAGGGAAAGAATAATGGGGTCATTTCTGGCATGTTCCCTCCATGGAGAGACGATTGAACAATGGCAGAAGGAAGGGTGAAGGCAAATGGAGGAGGGAGGAAGTGCGTGCGACAACAGTTCCAAATCGAGAGGGAAAGGCAAAGAGTCGATGGACGGTTGCCACGATACACGAAGAGGCGCCCCGGGCTACACGTCCGTTTGGAAATTGTACAGAAGGACTCGTCATCGTCTCACTGACATGTTGGAATGGGACCACATGTCAATGAAACATGGTGTGTAATTTCTCATGCAAAATGCGATCTAGCCGCGTTGGCCTGAGGTGTCGCGTTCACTACAAAAAAATACACTTTCGTGATGATACGTGTTTGTCACAGTAGGTCCCGTTTTTTGTCATGCATGTACATCCATGACGATTTTATGACAGAATCAAGATAGTCATACCTGTGTTGTCGTAGAAGTGTTCCATGACATTACCAAAATTATCATCAGGAAGTGTCCACTTCCATGATGATAAATCGCGCGTCACAGAAGTGCTTTCATCAAGGGTGACCGATACGTGGCATTCACCGTAACGGAACACCGTTAAGCTATCGAGTCGGGTTTTGGATCTGATAACCCATTAACAGCCCCAACCAATGGGGATTTTCCACGTGTAAAATCATCATTGACTGGAGGAGACACGTGTCAGGTCCACGTTGGCACAGGTGTCACTCATCCAATGGGCGAGACGCGCCTATGATATGTTGACACGTGGACCAGCCCATCAAGTTTAAATGGGCCGGCCCAACTAAAGGCCCACAAGATTTTGCGGACCATAATGGGCTGGCCCAGCTAAAGGCCGACGAGATTTTGCGGACCATAACAGGCTGGCCCAGCTAAAGGCCCATAAGATTTTGCGGGCCATAATGGGTCGACCCAGGTAAAGGCCCACAAGATTTTTGTGTGCCATAATGGGCCGGCCCAGGTAAAGGCCACAAGATTCTTGCGGATCATAATGGGCCGGCCTTGCTAAAGGCCCATGAGATTTCGCCGACATTAATGGGACGGCCCAACTATAGGCCCACAAGATTTTGAGGACCCTAGTAGGCCGGTCCATTAACTGGCTGCCATGTTTCGGGCCAAATGTCGGCCCATATTTGATCCGGTCCATTACTGGCCTGCCACGTTCTGGGCCTAATAATGGCCCATATGAGATCCGGCATGTTAAAAGCCTACCATGTTCTGGGCCAAATTACGGCCCAGATCAGGTCCGGCCCTTTAAGAGGCGTTGGGCTAAATTATGGCCCATATCAGATTCGACCTGTCAACTGGACGCTATGCTTTTGGGCCCACTTGCTAAAGGCCCATTTATTAATTCGTCCTAATATTAGTTTTGGCCTGTTAAGGGCCTGATTAACATTTCGGCCCTATATTAATTTCACCATGTTAAAAGCCCGTCATATAGTTGGGCCTAACTACGGCCCGGTTTGCCTTCGGCCTGCTCGCAGTCGATATCTGATTGGGCCAAACAAGGACCGAGACAATTTTGTCCTGTTAAAAGCCCGTGATTTGATTCGCACAATCATGGGCAGGGGTCCATTTCGGGCTGCTGCCGGCCCATGAGCTGTTCGCCACGTTTCAGGCCCAACCTACTTCTCAGCCTCCTAAAAGCCCATTGAGTTTTCTTGTGAAAAGAGGACCGGGGGTTACTCGGCCTATTAAAGGCCCTCATCTACTAGTGGGCCAGTTTACTTTTGGCCGTTTAACGGACCAAGATGACGGGGCCCATGATGCGGATCATACATCGTGATTGCATGACGGCCCGATTATGTACCGTAATTTTACGGTTTGGTCGGTTTACTATGAAGACAGGATATATATACAGTAAAATAACTTCAGCATCGTGAACCTTCTTCAACCTCTGTTCTTGCTCCTGTCTCCCGTGGGCGGCACCGCAGATGTGCTGCCGCACACCTGAACCAGTCAAGTTTCCCACTCCTCTCCATCTGCGACTCCACTGCCCCGTCTTCCCCGTCTCCGGGTCGTTCCAGTCTAGGGCCTCGCCGTCGTCCACCGGCCTTGGTGCGCTCGGCACGGTGTGGTCAACGTAGTCAACAACCGAGAGTCATCGGAAGATAAGTGTACGTGAGAGGCTGACAGTGGGGATGCACCACGCCCATGGACGCATGCATGCAATGGAACACGACATCGTCAACGTGGTCAAGGAACGACCTCCATCGGAAGTATACTGTACGTGGAGAGGCTGACAGCTGGGTCCACGGCCGCAGCAAGGAAGTGCCTCCTTATTACACGGAAAATAATGATTCCTCCACCTGACAATAGGGACCCACTGGATGGGCCACCATATTTTGTGAAAAAATGTTTCCCCCTTACTACTGGGACCCACGTGACGGGCCATCATATTTCGTGAAAAAAACGTTCCC
>NC_041381.1:421893481-421927977 GCF_002162155.2 Triticum dicoccoides
TATTAAGCATAAAAAAATGAATACTTCCCTGCTAGCTGGGACCCACCTTGGTGGGAGCGACTTGTGGGCCCACTAAGTTGACGGGGACAGAGGGCTTTGTCAACTTAGTCAATATGAACAATTCTAGCTGCAGTGACCGTACGATGTCCATCCAACGGCCATCGTGCTTCTTCAACCTCTGGTCCTCTTGCTCCAGCCGCCCAAAGCAGCGCCGGTCGTGTCGCCTGCTCCTGCCTCTCGTGGCCGGTTGTAATGCTGCGGAGGCCTCACCGCCCCCTACTACTCCCGCCGCTGGCCAGGCCATCCCTCCACTCACCCACACCCCCCTGTTATTCTGCGGCGACAGCAGCCTCACACCGTTGCCGAACGAGTGAACCCTCATACTCCTCTACGCGTGGGCATCCATTGCCACGTCTTCCCCGCCTCCGCGTCGTCCCCTTCCTAGGTCTCGCCGTCATCCACCGCCGTGGTGCTCTCGGCGCAGCATGGTCAATGTGGTCAACGACCGACTTCCATCGGAAGAGTACTGTACGTGGAGAGGCTGACAGCTGGGTCCACGGCAGCCGCAAGGAAGTGCCTCCTTATTACGCGCAAAATAATTATTCCTCCACCTTACAGCAGGGACCCACTGGACGGGACACCATATTTCACAAAAAAATGTTTCCCCCTAACTGTTGGGACCCACTAGCTACACCTTCACACGCAAGGAAGTGCATCCGAGCCAAAAGACGATTCGCCCCCCTGACTGATGGGACCCGCCAGCTACATCTTCGCACACAAGGAAGTGCATCCGGAAAAAAATGATTCGCCCCCCTGACTGCTGGGACCCACCAGCTACATCTTCGCACGCAAGGAAGTGCGTCCGAAAAAAAAATGATTCGCCCCCCTGATTGCTGGGACCCACCAGCTACATCTTCGCACGCAAGGAAGTGCCTGATAGTCGGGACCCACCTGGTCGAAGCGTACATAGCATGATCATTCTGGTCGCGAACGTGTATGTACATACTGGTGGATGTAGAGGTGCGCATGTGTCGTAGTAGAGGCGCGCACGTGTCGTAGTAGAGGCGCGTACGTGTCGTAGTAGAGGCGCGCACGTAGCATGTACACATACGTACAGCGGACAGTGTGCAAGAAAGAAAATACGGCCACATATGTGTACATACAGGCGGGGTCTCAAACACCTACTCGCGCATACGTATGGCCAGGGCTCGTGTACATGGCTGGGTCGGAATGGAGAAACAGCGTCGTCGTCATGTTCATGGGGAGCCAACCGGCTGGGTCGGAACAAAATGTGTCGTCGTGTTCATCGAGAGGGCTTGGACGGAACAGGCAATGGAAACGAGGCCTGGCGTACCGCTGAACGGAGGAAACGGCCTTGTGTTCGACCAGACACGTTCAAAACGGGATCCTGTTCATCGAGAGGGGTCTAGCGTACCGCAAAATGAAGGAAATGGACCTCCTACGGTCGAAACGGGGGTCCTGTTGATCTGGAGGGGTGTGACGTACCGCAAAACAGACAAAACAGACTTGTGTTGGAGCGCTACGGTTGAAACAGGGGTCTTGTTCATCGGGAGGGGTGTGGCATACCGCAAAACGGGACTCCACGAGATACTGTTCATCTCCATCGCCGACCTCCTCCAGCCTGCATGGGCTACTGTTCATCCACCGTCGACCTCCTCCAGCCTCCACGAGCTCCTGTTCATCCAGCCTCCACCGCGCGCTACTCCATCGGCTACTGTTCAACCACCCCTCCACGGGCTGCTCTTCAACCGCCCCTCCACTGGATACTGTTCATCCACCCCTCCACCTTCTACTGTTCATCCAGCCCTTTGCGGGGTCATCCTGTTCATCCAGCCCTCCACGGGGTCCTGTTCATCCAGCCCCAACCGGCTCGATCGATCGGGGTCCTTTTCATCCAGAGGCAACGCCACGGGGTCTTGTTCATCCACCCCCACCGCTCACTGTTCATCCACCCCCCCCCTGCAACACTCACTATTCATCCAGAGAGGCAGCATCGATCGACTTTAGTTAGCAGTAGTAGTGAAGGAATGCTCGATCAGGTTCAGTTAACAGCCATCGATTGATCGCTCGGGTTCAGTAACGCGTAGCCTGCTGTGCAATCACTCGGGTTCAGTTAGAGCCCAACGCCTTGCTCGGGTTCAGTTGGAGCCAACGCCTCGCACACACGCGCGTACTTGTACGAGAGAAATGCGCATTGCTCGGCCCCTGACCACCCACCGTAACCGGGAACTCCCCGAAATTTTCCTCGCCCTCGCTTCTACCATGGTTTTTTCCGTCGTGGACGGCCCAAAGAATGTCATGCAGCTGCATCTCCGGCCCGCCCAGGACGAAAAGCCCATTTTTAGTCATGATTTTTTGTCATAGAAGTAGCAACCCACCACATCTATGATGATACCGGGTTTTGTCACAATTATCGTCATAGAAGTGTCATATGTATGACAGGGAAAAAATTCGTTCGGCCCAAAATGTCACGGATGTGTCGTTTTTTGTACTGATTAGTTATCGACCTTTATTTTTTAACATACAATCTGAGTGGATAGCTCCTGTGGTCATCACACGTGAGAAGATATATAGGTGGGCTAGGTGGGCAGGCGGCAGCAATCTGAGTGCTAAAAGAGTTGATCCAATGCTTGGTTTTGTTTCGATTATCCAACTATGACCATTAGATAGAGTGAATCAATGGCTTACATTCAAAGTTATTCTCATACTATAGAATGGTATAGGAACGTGGAGAGATTTGGTTGATTTTATATCGCTGAATAATATAAAATATTATGAGTGCAGACGCTCCGCCGCGAGGTTTGTTGCTCCTTCTCGGTCATCCAGAATATATGTTCTTCCACTCTTTCATTTAAGACATGAGCTTTGTTCATCCTTTTGCCAACACGCGGGACATCTAGGATCAAGGTGGATGTGTCATGCAAGAAAATGGAGATATGCAGTGCATAAGTGAGTCGTGCACTTCGATGGCACCTAGTACTACCCAATATTTTTTCTCCTCGATGGCACGTGAATAGTGCATGTACTCAATGCGAGAGCACGGGATGGTAGCCAGGGACATGGTCGCCCCTTTTTAAAGAGAGTACTAAATAACTTTGATGTGTCCCGTCAACTCGATGAGAAGCTTGCTTACTACACCTTCTCCCTCGCTAACACGTGCGTTGTGGCTCGCAACACGACGAGAAACTTTTTCTTACATGCGGTGGACGTGCGACAGTTCATTTGTTGTTAGATTGCCAGAAGTACTACTATAGTACCATCATTATTGTTCGACTTCTGGAAGAGGAGAAGAGCCAAGCGCAAGGTCACCTACTAACCTAGTACAGTACTACTATAGCCAAAGTTGGTCCACCTTTTTAGAGCATGGTACTCTCTTCGTAGGAACAAAGGAAGTGAAACAAAAGTTGGAGTGGATGCTAGATTGCCAATTAAAACATGATTACATAGGAAAAAAAACCTATAGCATTCTATCCTATAAATCAAACGACCAATGTAGGAAAATTATGAGGGGGGTCTCTCCAATAGTGTTCCTCGGCTCACACCTAGCATCACGGTGGTCGAACTTGGAGTCATTCATCTGGTACACATGGCATCTCAGATCTGGACACAAGGTGACGCGACCTCTCACTTCGTCCGCCATTTGAAGCGGTGCGTCGGTGGAGGGCTAGCATACTCCAATATTAGGTTGGCTCTATGTGATGTGTCAACTTCATATACTAACCGGATGCTGGCTATACTACTACGGAACTCACACTCCAAGAAGTGACTCGAAAACCATTCATAAATTGAGTTTATGACATGCATTTGCAAATGTACCATTCATTACAGACAACAAGTCATCAACACACAACGACAACGAGGATACATGTTGGATTATAGATTATTTCCAACAAAAAATTCTACATATACTAAAGTTTTCATCACACAACAAATAACAAGCAATGAAATGAACCTCATCTCAACCAATCCTCGGCGTTGGAAACACTTGCTTTGAACCATAGGTGCTCTGGGAAGGGCCGGGTATTGTCAATATCGTGAGCAACGCAGGACTGATCATCCAGGCTTAAGCGGCATATATCAGGATAAGGGTAGGGAACCACCACAATGTCCGAGGTATAGATACAATTGCTTCTCATAAATGGTAGTTATGTTGTGTCAACATTAGCTAGATCGCCTTTCACCATCATTGGATAGTTTGGTCCAAGGAAGAGCGAGTTTTCTCCAAGACTATCAATACTGAACCAGGGAGAAGGTGTTGGCGCTAGCACACTAGTATCCATCCCGAATACCCTGCAACGGGTGTTGGAATAGGTTCGGAGAGGGCGGCCATGGGAGACAACACGTGCTCCCTCAATAGTAACAATCTTAGTGCACTATATATAGACAAGAAGAGGTGATCCATCGGAATTAGTTGCCAGGCGCAACTGAGTATATAAGTTCTTCTTGTCCTCATGCTTGTGATCATCACCATCATCATCTCCCCCATGGTTATAAACATTTTCAAGTATAGGTGCTGGAATGTTCACAGGACCTTGGAAACACAAGAAGAAGGTTAATTAGTAACGGGAAACTTGCAAACCTGCATGCATGTGGACGAAACAATTATAATTACGGTGGAAGACCAATGTATCGAAACCACGAGGATGCCATGCAAAAACAGTGCCATGAGTGGTGGCAGCAAACACAAGACGCTCGTATGCAATTGCATCACAGTACTCATCCATGTACAGAAATTGATTTTTGAGCAATATCTACGGACAAGCCGTGGAATCGGTAACGACAGCAACAAGCTTGTCGAAGATAGCAACAACTTCATAGTTATTGTAATTCTAAGAGCGTTTGGGAACTCGACAAATTGCTATCTTACGTAAACGACAGCCACCATGATCGTATTTGAATGTACGTAGATCATCTGTGTCCTCAACCTCAGGGCACTCTGAGATTTTTGGAAGTAGAATCCGCTGACGAGTGTACACATTCACAAGTTCCCACGCGCAATTGTACCCAATGTAAACAACCCAATCTCCATTTGCACCATCCCAGGACTTACCCTTAAGCGATGGCATCTTGACATCACACGTATCATTATCAAGCGGCATCAACTTGCACAAGGCGAGGCCTCTGATGTCTACTACACAACCTTCTTCTTGTAGACGTTGTTGGGCCTACAAGTGCACAGGTTTGTAGGACAGTAGCAAATTTCCCTCAAGTGGATGACCTAAGGTTTATCAATCCGTAGGAGGCGTAGGATGAAGATGGTCTCTCTCAAACAACCCTGCAACCAAATAACAAAGAGTCTCTTGTGTCCCCAACACACCCAATACAATGGTAGATTGTATAGGTGCACTAGGTCGGCAAAGAGATGGTGATACAAGTGCAATATGGATGGTGGATAAAGGTATTTGTAATCTGAAATTATAAAAACAGCAAGGTAGCAAGCGATAAAAGTGAGTGTAAACAGTATTGCAATGATAGGAAACAAGGCCTAGGGTTCATACTTTCACTAGTGCAAGTTCTCTCAACAATAATAACATAGATAGATCATATAACAATCCCTCAACATGCAACAAAGAGTCACTCCAAAGCCACTAATATAGGAGAAAGAACGAAGAGAATATGGTAGGGTATGAAACCACCTCAAAGTTATCCTTTATGTTCTATCTATTCAAGAGTTCGTAGTAAAATAACATGAAGTTATTCTTTCTGCTCAATCTATCATAGAGTTCATACTAGAATAACACCTTAAGACACAAATCAACCAAAACCCTAATGTCACCTAGATACTCCATTGTCACCTCAAGTATCCGTGGGCATGATTATACGATATGCGTTCGGAAATTGTACAAAAGGACTCACCGTCGTCTCACTGACATGTTGGAATGGGACCACATGTCAACGAAACATGGTGTGTCATTTCTCGCGCAAAATGTGATCTGGACGCGTTGGCCCGAAGTGTCTCATTATTTCTCGACTTTATTTTTTTAATGGAGTGTCGTTCATTTTTGAAGCATGACTAACTGGTACTGTATGCAGAGAAAATATAAACTACTCTACCACTACTCAACCTCTAGTACTAGAAGTATAAAAAAGATATATAGGCTGGAGCTTCAGCGCTTTCTTGCTAAGGGCCGCCCACTTGCTTCTCACACTATCACCCTCTCTCCAAATCTAAAAAGACGACCTCTCTCTCCCTCCTCACCGGTGGTCACAGATCCGCCGGGGAAGAAAAGGACGTGCAGCATTTACACACTCATCATCGACAAGCAAGGTCACGCACTAACAACAAGGCCGTCCTCTAAGACCTAGCGTCAGCGCGGGATGGCCTCCATCCCCAAGCTTGTTGTCGTAGTGTGTGTGAAGGATGACGACCACGAGGGAAGCCACTTCCCACCGACCCTCAGGTATGCTACCTCTTTTCGAACCATACCCTTGTTCTATTGCCCCATCTACCACGTCGCTGCATGTGGATCTTTTTCCACTCCACCATCTTCCCAATTTGCTATCCTCTGCTCTGCTGGTCACACAGACGAAAACCTTAATTTGCACTATTAAAGTAAACCCTACTTCATGCAGGCTAATCCATGTATGGGTTGAATAAGGAAAGGAAGGGAGACTGTACTGTCCAAAAGAGTAGGCATCGAACCCGCATCTAGGTTGAAAAGGGGAAAATTAGTAGCTAAGGAACGAGTCTCGTGTCTCTTGGTTGAAGAAGGGTAGAAAGGCATGACAACGCAATAGAGAATGACCAGGTCGATCGGTTTATTGTCCTCACATAGGAAAAAGGTGGCTAAAGAGAACAAAAATGGGATGTAATACACATATGCTGCATGGATATTTGTTGCTCTGGGCAACCATACCTCCCTCACCACTCTATGCGTCCGTGGAGGTACATCGTACTGGTGCGCCCACTATCCGAATGGGCCTCCCATGCTCTTATTGCCACTTTTTTGCTATTAGTATAACGTTAACGGTCAAGTCAAGCAATGCTACTACTAAAGTGATGCCACATTTAACTAATGTCGCACTCAGTCTAATGCCACCGATAAATTTAAGCAATGCCATTTAATGTAGTCACTGGATTATTTTAGGGTTAGCTATTGATTATGGATGTATTAAAGATTTTTCAGCTAATGCATTCTAATGGTGTTGCACACCCAGTATACCAACGATGAATCTTGTTACGACCTTCAGATTTTTGCACTGTTAATGCTTATAGATTACATACCTCACTTTCATGAGATAAGTCAATTTTTTTCGTACAGTGTCAATAGGAAAGGTCAAGAGTGGGCACCTCCTCCTCCGACTGTTCTCTTGATTCATTCAATCAAGTTTTTATGTTTGACCGATTATCAAGATTGGGATAGCAAATTTAGGTCCCCTCGAGTTTGAAATGATATTTACCTTGAAGGTACATGGTTTGCAATTTTTTTCATACTGTCATTAGTTAATAATGCTAGTTACCTTCAGACTTTTGTATTTGGTTTAATGCTCTTGCATAGATAGTATACCAATACTGAAACTTGTTGCCTTTACATTTTGTATTGTTAATTCTTATAGAAATCTTCCAGTGCTAGAGCTTATGGAAATTTGTTCAGTAAAACCATTGCACTATACCCTGTAATAAAATAACTACTCTACTGTTACACTAGCCACTGGATTAGTGTATATTTGTACTATTCGAATGGTGTTGCATTAGCGTATGGACATATATAAAGTGTGGCAAGCTTTCCCAGATATGTGCTCTAGAAAACTACAACCTATTTTTCTAAATACTAGACATTTGGGTATTTTAAATTGAACTGTGAAAACATATTATATTAAGGAACAGAGGGTGTAGAGTTCACTCCAATTATCCCAGTAAAGCTAGTCACACCTTTGTTAAAATTAATGTTCATTATGTTATCGGAGGGGGTCTGTATGTCTGTCTCTACTTCCTGTCGACTACATACCTGACATCATGACGTAATGTTAAGTCATTTCCTTTTGTACAGTGTCACTGAATTGTCAAGACGGTGATGGCATTTTATTTTAGTTGAACTACACAAAATATGCTTAAAAGAAGAGGAAAGGTCAGGAATGGCTCAATTTTTTTAGAAAAAACTAGGTATGCCTTCCTGACATTAGCCGTTGTTGCCTTATTTATTCCTTCAAACAGGTGGTTAGAAACAGTCTTACTACCTTTAACCATTAAGAAATTGAAAATGCTTATATTTGTGAGCCTATGCTTCAACTAGTGCCACTTTTATAGTAATCACACTTTCAATATATATGCAAACAGGGATGCTCGATTTTAGTGGAACTGCACAAAAAGTCCAAATGGTTCAATATTAGGAGCATGCTTTCTTCCAAACCTTTATTTCCAATTGGTGGCACTATGTGCTGTTCATTACGAAGGTACATGGTTTGCTACTATCTTGCTACTCTTTTTGTATTGTCATTAGATAGTAATACTAGTGGTTTGCATGTGAATTTATTGGCAGGGTGGACCTACATTGGAGGTGCAGGACAGGATTCAATGATTGGATGCTCAATTTCGGTTGTATCGATTTCACCTCTTCCATCACTACGAACATGGATATCCTTGGTCTAATGAAGAATAGGCGCTATATTTCTGCTCTCAGTTCAGTAAATAGTCCAGGGAAAAACATGACTGTATCAAATTGTCCAGTGCAAAACATGACAGATGCTAAGCGGAAGAGACGTGTTTAAACCGAAAATACAAGGTGGGGTGTAAGTTTACTAGCTGCTTGATATTTGTGCAGACAGAGATGTCTGCCCGTTGCTATTTGGCAAACAAACAAAGTGACCGCAATTTTGGTTGAACTGCACAAGAGAATAGTATAGTCATTGCATGAAGTGCCATTTGAAAATAGACACAGAAAGATTGGATAGTCACTTCATGGACTGCAGAAAAGTAGTACTGTACTATTTATTGGCCAACACTAGATGCTTCAATGATTTGGTCTGATTATACAACGGGCATCATTTTGCCTAAGTTGAAGTTTGTATTCCGAAGATAGTCTCGTCATGTGATCAATAGAAGACCAAATCATATTGCATTGGATGTTCCTCCATCATGTGTGGTTCATTCTCATGGTTCCAGCTATTGGCGAAACCACTTACGTTTGCAAGAGGAATTGTAGACTTCACAAACAAATTTGTCTTTCACTTTGTACTGAATGTTGGTCAAGAGAAGCATCCATGTTAGTAGGAACAGAAATTTTTTCTAGATCTTTGCTTTTGGAGCTACATATTTGTATATGATCTGTGAATCATTGAGATGCATTAACATGTTGATCTTATGTATGGGAAGCGTACTAGTTGGTTTTGAATTTGGTCCACTAATGTGAACATATTACAATGCCAAGCCTGTGAGTCTTGTGTGAACATTTCGAACGGATAGGCTCTTACTGTTGTGCATAGCATGTTCCTTATTTCTGTGTTCTTAGTGTTTACAAGTTACTAACAGTTCCTTATTTCTGTTCACTCAGTGTTTACAAATTACTGATCGATCACTAGCTAGCCTACTAATGCGCTCCTGACAGTTTTAGTTGCGACATAAGATCCGAAGTGGCAGTTTTTTGAATAAAAATGCCTACCTCTGAAGAAACTGACAAGCTGCTCTGAAGAAAATGCCATGCGAATCTGAAGAAACTACCAGCAAAAACGTTCACAAATGCCTTATCTCCCAACGAAAGTTCATCAGCTAATGTGATCGTACACGTACACCATCTGACCTACTCGATTCTACACGCACACTATCAGACCTACTCGATCCTACGCGGATAAATAGCGGATCACGCATGTACTACCTCCTTTCCGGTTTGCAGGGCTCAATTCAAAAAATGACCTACTCGATCCTACACGAATAAATTGCGGATCACGCACGTACTACTCCCTCCCGTCCTTTTTTTCTCTATGCCTAAGGTCGAGCGCGCATACCAAGGGAAGGCTCGGTCTATTTTTTTGGACAAATTTTCCCTTGTGTTTGCACGTATCGCGTCGCTGGGTAGCTATTATTTCCATACAACCGATTGGCTCTCCTGGCCCGCATGCCTGCTGTTGCCTCAAATCTCGCTCTGCATGCACGCACTACTCCCTGTCTCGCTGCATGTGTGCATAGTTACGAGGAGATTGAGTAAATTCTGTGTGCAATTAGTTGGAAAGTGGCTCACTTAATAAGGGGCATATTTGGAAACCATGGAGATAAAAGAGGAATGCGCAAACTATTCAGGGCTTAATTAAAAAATCTCACCAACCTCCTCATGCATTGAATTCTGTTGACCGCAATGAACGTCACGTTTCCCGCGACATGTTGGTTCATCTACCTTCTGCCGGACGTGGATCCTCTGACTTTGTAATCCCTGCCATACCCTGCCATTGAGTCACTGGCAGGTGGGCCCCATGCTCTGTGGGACCCATGTGTTAGTGACTCAAAGGTAGGCTAGGCCAAGGCAGGGGATCCTCGTCCCCTTCCGCCTATAAATATTGTTTCTTGGCCTTCTCCGGTGGCACCATCACCCAACTCGCCCTATCCTCATAAGCCCCCACCGGCCCGACGTAGCTCTCCACTTATCCTCGCTCTTTCCATGTCCGCCACGCCCCCACCCGTCCGCGATAGGCGACGCCAGAGGCGGTCACCGCCGGAACTAGTGTTCGGTTTTTCACCGGATTGCAGACGGAGGGAGAAGGCATTCTATCAGTCTTTAGATGGCAATGCAGAGTATGAGGAGTTGTTGGAGCGTGACCGCCTAGCGGAGGAGCAGCGTATAGCCGATTTGCGCCGCCGGCGGGACATGGAGCAGCAGCGCACCAACGCTCTGTGTTGCGAGCAGAACGCCCACAACTGGGCCGACTATGTGGAGGACGGCACTCGACAAATAGACCTGGAGGCTGTCGGGCACGCACGCGTTTGCGACGCTGAATTTTACTACCAGCTCGTCAAGTGGGTTTCCGCTTAGAAGCCGAAGCTTCGATGGACCACGCCGGCATTGAAAGGGTCAACGCGCGCGAGCAACACACCCTATCGCACCTCTGGCAAGTTTGAGGTGAGGCAGAGGACACCGGTGCCAGCATTTAGCGTGTACCGCTATAGCGGCTGGCATTGTTTAGTTAGCTAAGAGTAAGTTACTACTTGTACACTACTAGAGTAATAGTGGGAGTAGATAGTTAACTTGGCTATGATGGTTGTCAACGTGGAAGTTTAGTACTCTATATCTGGATTAGACCTGTTACTTTGCTCTGAATGTTGAACTTTCCGTTTGAACGTATGGAATGGGCTGTTATTTTTTAAATGGGTTGTATTTGTCCGCCACGAGTTTAGAGGCTGACTGTTGGGCCTACCAGGTTGACGCGTACACAATCAGGAGATGATTGTACGTGGAGAGGATGACAGCAGGGACCCACCAAGGTCATGGCAGTACGCAAGCAAGTGCCTCCTTATCTCAAGCCAATAAAAATATGGCTCCTCCTGATGGATTTCTGACATCTGGGTCCCATGCCATTGTCAATGTAGTCAATAAACGAGAGAATTGCACAACGAGCGGCTAACACCAGGGACCCAGCAGCTCGCCCACTTATTTTTTTGGGTTAATTTGATAAATGCCACTCCAAATCTGGTGATTCCGAGAAATGCCACTGCAATTTCCAAACTTTGAAAATTGCCATTTCATGCCATTTCCAGTGGCATTTTTTGAAGTCTGGAGTGGCATTTTTCAAAGTTTGCAAATTGCAATGGAGTTTTTTGAAAATTTGCAAAAATTGCAGTGCCATTTTTCAAAGTTTGGAAATTGCAGTGCCATTTTTATGAATCACCATAATTGGAGTGGCATTTATCTAATTTGTTTTTGAGACGGAAGCAGGGTGTCAACTGGGCTGTGCGGGGCACTCTGGTCTGTCTAGAAAACCTTTTCTTTTATGTTTACCATAGACCAGCTCAATAGTTTTTTTTCTTTCTGAAAATGGCTAGCCCAATTTTTTTGTGATTTGTCAAGTAAGTTGTTTTGTCAGGCGTGTTGGGCTGCAAATCTTTCAAGACGAGGAGAGCTCCATTCGGCTTGCCGACAATGGCCTATCAGTAATGAGAAATGGGTTGTACATTTTTAAAACACATCAAACTGGCAATTAATTTCAAATTTCTTTTTTTTTTTCATTTCGAGATTTTAAATTGCATTGATTTTTATGCATGGACAATTTGTTGGATTTTATATTGATATACATTTATTTTTAAAATCAGTTTGAATGCGACTCATGTCAGACATCGGGTTCCGGCAAAACCCTTAAGGTTCGAACTCTGGGGTGCGCGCGAAGATCTTCCCCCTACTGATCCACATCCCAACGCCTCACTCAGAATCTAAGCTACACGATGAACAACACAAGGGATGCAAGGTTTATACTAGTTCGGGCCACCCTTGTGGTGTAATACCCTACTCTAGTTTGTGGTGTGGTGGATTGCCTCTAGGGCTGATGATGAACAATACAGAGGAAGAACAGCCTCGCGAGGGATGTTCTTATGGTGGTGTGTTTGGAGAGGAATTGCTCCATCTCTGTGGAGCTTGGTGAGATTCCGATTGGGTTCCCTCTATACTGTGGTGGCTAGCCCTATTTATAGAGGCCCTGGTCCTCTTCCCAAATATTGAGCGGGAAGGGCGCCAACAATGGCCATTTTGAAGGGAACATCTAGTACAAGTTATCCTGACTAAAGTTGGTCTTCGACTGCCAAAGGCACTGGCGATGACGCTGTCTTGGGCTCCACGGTGACCTCCGTCCTGCCAATCTGCTAGTCTTGGTCTCGTTGCACCGAAATGGTAACCTTTGCTTGATGCCTTGGTACTCCGCACCTGTGCTTGCCCCCTTTGCACCAAAGAGGAAACAAGGACACTGCACAGGCCGGCACCCACCTGGTCTCGATCGTCATGGCTTGCGTCATGAGCACCTCGCGAGGTGCCCCTGCCTTGATCTCTTCGCCTCTTCGCGAGCCGGCCTGGTGAGGCCGCTCCTGAGGAAGCCTTTCGTCGTCCGCCCCGCGAGGCTTGGCCCCTCGAGGGTCTTGAGCTTGAGTGGATGAAGATGGGCCGTACTTGGCCACCACTTGAGCCAGGCCGTAGGCAGTAGGCAGGCAAGTCTGGGGACCCCCGTTCCCAGAACACCGACAGTAGCCCCCGGGCCCAAGGCGTACTCGGACTTGACTTAGCAGAGAAGCGAAGGGGCAAGTGTGGAGCGCCGTGGGCCCCAATAGCCTGCGGCCTCGGGCGCCGCGTGGCGGTTGATTGGAAGTGGGCGTCTCCGCTTCCCCATGCTGCCTCGGCAACTTCCTGACTTGACAAGTCCCTGCATGCAAAGATGAGTCATTATTACCTGCGATCGTGGAGGCCGACAGTTGGCCTCCTCTGGGCTATAAATGCGAGGGGGCGCGAGCCCCCGTAGTCCATCCCTTCCTGCACCGCTCCTTCTTCCTTGCTTCCCCTCGTCTGCTTGTTGTGTCCCATGGCGCCTGCGAAGAGGTTCTCGGTTGGAGAGAAGGGGAAGGCTCGCCGGGATAGGCCTGGCTCCCCTCTGCCCAAGAGCGGCCGAGGTCGTCCACGCAAGCACCCCGCGACCCCTGCATTGGCCGCCCGTGGTCGCGGCAGGGGTTCCTTATGCAGTGAAGGTCGCTTGATTGATGGGGGAAGACGCGCAGTGGCTGCGCGGCCTCCGCGCCCGTGATTTCACTCGGCAGAGGTGCTGCTGGAGTTTGTCGTCCGGTCGGTGGATCTGGCAGGTAACTGGCTCCAGCTCCCCTGCTTCTTCGCCGATGAACTGCCGGCTGGTGCCACTGGCGGCCTCTGGCTTCAGGCGGACGGCTGCTGCAGCAGAGCCTCCTGGGTTGCGGTGGAGGTCTTCGTCGCCGGAAACATGGCCTTGGCCCGTGGCTGGCAAATGTTTGCATGTGCGCGTGGCCTGGGTCGGCGGTGCACCCTGCACTTCAAGTTTGACGGCGACGCCACCCTCTACGTGAGGGTGTTCGGAGAGGATGGCCGCCGTGTCGGGTGCTGCCCTGAAGATGATGACGGCGACTGGGTGCTTAGCCTTGGCGACGGCCGTGACGAAGATGAAGGCGGGCCCGTGCCTGGCGGTGCCCGCAGCTCGCCAAGCTTCAGTGGTTCCCCTTTTGATGACAGCTCCTCCAGCGGCGGCCGTGATCAACCATCACGCTGCCGTGCCCGCTTCGACGGGGGTAGCGGGTCATCCCGCTGTCACGCCTCGGTGAAGCGTGAGGATGGGTCCGATTGAGCTCCAGAGGTCGTTGTGAACCCCCTTCTACGAGCCGTCGCCGGGCAAGCCGCGTTTATTTTGTTTTTCTTCTTTTCCTGCATTGAGAAAGAAAAAAGTGTGGTGCCCCATGGGGGCATGCTGACCTATTGCCTCTAATTATCATGCTATTTCCATTATTCGCATGCCGTGTTTTGGTATTGCATGCTCATGCGTAGGAACAACTTAGCTCGGGGGGATTCGTTGCGGTCTTCGCCTCGCGAGGCTCCTGCCTGAGGCCTCGTCGAGCGTCTTGAGGCCTGCAAAAATTAGCCAAAGGGACAGCTTCCGAACCCTACTCGTGAGGGTGACCGGCCCAGGTCCTGTGTTCGTGTCGCGATGCCCGTGGGGCATGGACCGGGAGGAGTGCTCCCACTGCGAACTTGAGTAGGGAAGCCTCATGAAATCAGGTCAGAAGATACTCGCGAGGGCGCCCGCGCAGCCCCCTTGCGAGGTTTGCGAAAGAGAAGACGAATCAGGCGAGCAGCAAAGACATAGAAACATGGGCTGGGGGCGGCAAACAACACTAAAAGCAACTCTAATAAAGTTTCAAACAAAGGTGAAAGGGCCAGCTGCAGAAAGCAAATGAAAAGCCGCGTCCGGCACCTAATCTAGTCTTCGACGTCTTCTCGCCAGCGCGGAGCTAAGTGCTGCAACTAGGCGTGGGCGGGAGCCCCCGAGGCCCGGGGGCGGCACTCCGGAGACTCTGGGGTGTGTACAACCCCAACTCATTATTACGTGAGAGTGTCATGGGCGGCGAGCTTCACAGGCATTGGCCTTCTTCACAGGCACCGGGCCTTTTCTTGGGGCGATGAGCTTCATAGGCACTGGCCTTCTTCACAGGCACCGGGCCTTTCCTTTGGATGACGAGCTTCACAGGCACTAGGCCTTCTTCACAGGCACCGGGCCTTTCCTTGGGACGACGAGCTTCACAGGCACTGGGCCTTTCCTTACAGGCACTGGGCCTTACTTCAAGGGTAGAATCTCCAGAGGTGCTGAATGTTCCACGCGTTCAGGACTGGCACCCCCTCTTGGGTCTCCAAGCGCGCGGCGCCAGGTCTGGAAACATGAAAAACCTTGAATGGGCCCTCCCACATGGGCGAGAGCTTGTGCAGCCCTTCCCTGGAGAGCACCCGCCTAAGCACGAGGTCACCTACCTTGAGAGTCCTGGGGCGGATGTTGCGGCAATGGTACCGCCGCAGCACCTTCTGGTATCTTGCCGCCCGAAGTGTGACCTCCCGACGGTGTTCCTCCGCCAGCACGATATCCATCCCCCGCATGGCGTCCTGCTACGCTTCATCAAACGACAGGACCCGCGCGGAGCGATGCCTGACCTCGTGAGGGAGGACTGCCTCTGCTCCGTAGACGAGGAAGAACGGGGTCTCGCCAGTTGACTTGGTAGCGGTTGTGCGGATGGACCACAACATGGACTGGAGCTCGTCGTACCAGCCCTTGCTGCAGGACTCCAGCTTCTTCTTGAAGGTCCTAGTTTTGAGGCCTTTCAGGACCTCTGCATTGGCACGTTCAGCCTGGCCTTTGCTCCGAGGGTGTTCCACCGAAGCGTAGCATATCTGCGTTCCAAGGTTAGCACAATATGTTTTGAAGAGATTGCTGGTGAATTGCGAACCGTTGTCGGTGATGATGCGATTAGGCACTCCAAATCGGCTCACGAGGCCCTTGATGAACTTGACTGCTGAACCGGCTGGGATGGTGCGGACAGCTTCCACCTCTGCCCACTTGGTGAACTTGTCAATGGCGACGTAGAGGTAACGATAGCCCCCTGGCGCCCAGGGAAACGGGCCCAAAATGTCCAGCCCCCAAACCGCAAACGGCCATGAGAGGGGAATAGTCTGCAGGCCCTGAGCCGGCTGATGAATCTTCTTGGCGTGGAATTGACAGGCTTCACAAGCCTTCACCAGCTCGATGGTATCGTTGAGTGTTGTAGGCCAGTAGAACCCGCTGAGAAACGGCTTGCCAATGAGGGTTCATGACGACGAGTGGTGCCCATAGTCTCCACCGTGAATGTCTGCCAGCAACTCTTTCCCCTGCTCCCTGGAGATGCAATGTAGGGAAACATCATTTGGCCGCTTCCGGTACAGCTCTCCGTCTTGGGTGCAGTAGGCCGTGGCCTGCCGCGCCACGTGTTCCGCGTCCTCCTCCTTCTCTGGCAGAGTCCCTTGCATCAGGTAATCCTTGAGTTCCACGGTCCAACATCCCTCCTAAGGCTCCAGCGCCAGGAGCAAGTGTGCTCCTGAGGCCGGGCCATAGGCCGGAGCTCCTGAGGCAAGTGGTTGAGGGAGTTCCTCCGGAGGCTGCGCTGTACTTGATAGTGACGGTGCTGCTGAGGGTTTGAAGAGCCGTTCCTCAAAGACGTCGGGCTCTTGAGGCAGCCGCCTTAACGCCGTCCTGGCGATGTCATCAGCCTCTTGATTGGTGCCGCGGGGCACATGCTGCAACTCCAACCCCCAAAACTGCTTTTCCATTCTGCAGACCTCCGCAAGATAGGCTTCCATGTTCTCGTCCTTCGGCTCGTACACCTTGTTGGAGAAGTTGACGAGGAGCTGTGAATCACCTTTGATGATGAGGCGCTTTACCCCCAAGGCCGCTGCAGCCTTCAAGCCTGCTATCAAGCTCTCATACTCTGCTATGTTGTTGGAAACCTTCTCTCCATGCTGAATAAAGAGTTGTACAGCGTAATAGATCTTGTCCTGAGTGGGAGATATAAGTATAGCGCCAGCCCCTGCGCCATGTCTTGAGAACGCTCCGTCGAAGTACATGACCCAACTATCCGGGGCCTCACTTCCTGGGGAAAGTGACCGATCCTCGCCTGCTTCGAGCCCTGGCGCCTCTGTCCATTCTGCTACAAAATCTGCAAGTGCGGCTCCTTTGACGACCCTCGTCGTGCTGAATTCCAACTGAAACGCTTGCAACTCGATGTTCCATTCGGTGACCCTTCCCGCTGAGTTGGGACTCCTGAGTACCCTTTCCAATGGATATGCCGAGACGACCTTGATGGGGTGACCTTGGAAGTAGTGATGTAACTTGCATGAGGCCACTAATAGTGCGAGCAAGAGCTTTTGGGGCATGGGGTATCATGCCCTTGCATCCCGCAGCACCGTGCTAACAAAATACACTGGATGCTCGACGTGGGTAGGCGTGCTGGCGAGGTCGGTGCCCTCCGAAGGGTCAGGCGCCTCCTGAGGCGACTGAGCCCCTAGCTCGTAGCTGCCCGGTGCGGCCTCTTCAGCCCCGGGGGCGTCCCCCTGCTGAGGCTGACCTCCATCTGCTGCTGCCGTGGTTTTCGCGAGGCCTTCTTGGTATTGCGCTGCCGTGGCCGGTCGTGGCGCAGCTTTGACCTGGCGCTCCTCCTGTATTGCCACCAGAGCTGCACTAGCGGCGTAAGGTGTGGCGGCGAGGTAGAGCACCAAGGGCTCCCGAGGGCGTGGAACCACCATTACGGGAGGGCTGGTCAGGTACTTCTTGAGGTCTTGGAACGCTTTGTCAGCCTCTTGAGTCCATTCGAACGGACCCTTCTTCTTCATCAGCTTGAAAAAGGGCAGGGCACGTTCCCCCAGCTTGGAGATGAAGCGCCCTAACGCGGTCATTCGACCAGTGAGCTTCTGCATTTCCCTGAGGGTTTGCGGCGGAGTCATGTCCTTAACTGCCTTGACCTTCTCCGGGTTAGCCTCAATACCTGTGTGAGACACAAGGAAGCCTAGAAGCTTGCCAGAAGGAACACCGAACATGCACTTCTCCGGGTTGAGCCGCAGGTCCACCTCGCGAAGGCTCGCGAAGGTTTCTTCCAGGTCCTGAATCAGGATTTTGGCCTCCCGAGACTTCACCATGATGTCGTCGACGTATGCCTCGGCGTTTCTCCCAAGTTGCCGGCCCAAGGCGATATGCATCAGCCGCTGAAAGGTTGCGCCTGCGTTGTGCAACCCGAATGGCGTGCAGGTGTAGCAGTACACCTCGCACGGGGTTAGGAAGGCCATTTTCTCCACGTCTTCTACCGCCATCTTGATTTGGCGATAGCTAAAAAAGACATCCAGGAAGCACAGCAGGTCGCACTCCGCAGTGGAATCGACGATCTGGTCAATGCGGGGGAGTGGGAACGGGTCTTGAGGGTAGGCTTTGTTGAGGTTGGTGAAGTCAACGCACATGCGCTCCTTTTCCCCCCTTCTTTGGCACAACAACAGGGTTGGCCAACCATTCAGGATAGCGAATGACACCCGCATCTTCAAGCTTACGGGTTTCTTGGACGATGAAGGCCTGCTTCTTGGTGGACTGTCGCCTTGCCTTCTGCTTCACGGGGCGCACGTTGGGGCACACGTTTAGATGATGCTCAATCACCTCCCATGGAACCCACGCTAGCTGCTTTGGCTCCCACGCGAACACCTCCTTGTTCACGCGCAGGAACTTCACCAAGGCCTCTTCTTGTTCGGGGTTGAGATTGGCGCCTATGCTGAAGGTGGCGCCAGAGGATCCATCCTCATCGATTGGCACTTGCTTGGTTTCCGCCTTGTCTTGGGTGAACAACTACTTCTTCTTGATCGGCGCAGCCCCCTTGGCCTCGAGGATGCAAGCGCTGGCGGGTTGTGCCGCGGAGGCCGCCTTGAAGGCGAGCCTGAGCGCTTGCAGGGCATCTTTTGTATCTCCTGTCACAGTGAGGACGCCGCTACTCCCGGGCATCTTCATGAGGTTGTAGGCCGGGTGAGTTGCTGCCATGAACTGGGCCAAGGCAGGTAGCCGAGGATGGCGTTGTATGGGAGGCCGATGGGGGCGATGTCGAAGTCGGCTAGCTCCATGCGGAAGTTGTCGTGGGTGCCAAAGGTCACCGGGAGGCGGATCTGCCCCAGGGAGCCGGTGGAACTGCCTCCGACGCCCGAGAAGGGCCTGCTAGGTTGGAGTCGCTCCAGCGGCACGTGGAGGAGGCTGAAGGCTTCCACTGAGAGCATGTTGAGGCCGGCACCGCCGTCGATGAGGGTCCTGGTGACGGCCACCTGGCACATGGTGGGGGTGCATAGCATCGAGAGCGCGCCCGAGCAAGCAGTGTTGGGGGGGTGATCATCCGAGCTGAAGATCAAATCGGCCTTGGGTGCCACCCAGCCTAGGGGGGCTTCGTGGCGCTTGAGGGCGACGCCGATCTGGCGGACAAACGGCTTGACGTGGCGGCTCGAGGGTGGGGCTTGCAAGCCGCCCAAGAGAGCTGCGACGACCGAGGGTGCTGGCGCAGCATAATGGGTGAGGAAGAGGCTGCGCAGCTCCTCCGAGGAGGTCACCGAAGCCGCTGGCAGGTGGAGCAGCCACATGCGCGGGACGCCGGTGAGGGCCATGGGCACCTAGTTAGCCATGACCTTGTCATCGCCCCCGGCCTTGAGGACGGCCTCCTCATACGCCAGCAGGAAAGCCAGCGGATCCGCCGCGCCGTCGTAGCACGGCGGCATATCTGGCTTGAACTTGTTCGGCCACGGCACCTGTCGCAAAGCGGGGGCCAAGGCTCGGAGCCCCCTTGCCCCAATGCCGGCGTCGGTAGCCGGAGCGGGCGGTGCGTTGTCCACCATGAGGGCGAAGCGCGGTGTTGACGAAGAGTGGGTCGACGGAAGGGAGAGCTCCGGCACACCCCTACCTGGCGCGCCAAATGTTGGATATCGGGTTCCGGCAAAACCCTTAAGGTTCAAACTCTCGGGTGCGCGCGAAGATCTTCCCCCTACCGATCCACGTCCCAACGCCTTGCTGAGAATCTAAGCTACACGATGAACAACACAAGGGACGCAAGGTTTATACTAGTTCGGGCCACCTTTGTGGTGTAATACCCTACTCTAGTTTGTGGTGTGGTGAATTGCCTATGGGGCTGATGATGAACAGTACAGAGGAAGAACAGCCTTGCGAGGGATGTTCTTCTGGTGGTGTGTTTGGAGAGGAATTGCTTCGTCTCTGTGGCTCTCGGTGAGATTCCGATTGGGTTCCCTCTCTACTATGGTGGCTAGCCCTATTTATAGAGGCACTGGTCCTCTTCCCAAATATTGAGCGGGAAGGGCGCCAACAACGGCCATTTTGAAGGGGAACATCTAGTACAAGTTATCCTTACTAAAGTTGGTCTTCGACTGCCAAAGGCATTGGCGATGACGCCGTCTTGGGCTCCACGGTGACCTCCGTCCTGCCGCTCTACTGGTCTTGGTCTCGTTGCACCAGAATGGTAACCTTTGCTTGATGCCTCGGTACTCTGCGCCTGTGCTTGCCCCCTTTGCACCAAAGAGGAAACAAGGACACTGCACAGGCCGGTGCCCGCCTGGTCTCGATCGTCATGGCTTGCGTCACAAGCACCTCACGAGGTGCCCATGCCTTGATCTCTCCGCCTCCTCGCGAGCCGGCCTGGTGAGGCCGCTCCTGAGGAAGCCTTTCGTCATCCGCCCCGCGAGGCTTGGCCCCTCGCGAGGGTCTTGAGCTTGAGTGGATGAAGATGGGTCGTACAAGGCCACCACTTGAGCCACGCCGCAGGCAAGTCTGGGGACCCCCGTTCCCAGAACGCCGACAACTCAAAATTTCGGGATTAAAAACAGTTCGGACCACACCAAAATATGCAAAATTTCGTATAATTTTTTAACCGTGGCCACAATATGGGATGTAATGCTAACAAAAATAATATGGGCTCCGAAAAAACCTTAAGAATTAGCAAATGGGTTGTAAATTATTAGAAATAATGGCAGATGGGTTGTATGCTGTTTTCCACAGATTTGTGGCTTTCCTAAAAAGAGGTTGACGCACAAGCAGTGACTGTTGGATGTCCATCCAACGGTCGTCGTGCTTCTTCAATCTGTGCTCTTTCTGCTCCAGCCGCTCAAACAAGCGCCGGTGGGACTGCCTGCTCCCTCCTCCTGTGGCCGATTGTGCTGCCGCGCAGGCCTCACCGCCCCACCATACTCCCATCGCTGGCCTAGCCATCCCTCTACTCACCTACACCTATTGTTATTCTCCGGCGACGGCAGACGAACTAGTAAACCCTCGTACAGTTGTACTCCCCTCCGCGTGGGAAACAACTGTCGGGTCTTCCCTGGCTCCCTGTCATTCCCTTCCTATGCCTCGCCATCGTCTACCGCCCTGCTGCTCTTGGCGCGGCGTGGTCAACGTGGTCAACGACCGACATGCATCTAAAGTAGACTATACGTGGAGAGGCTGACAGCTAGGTCCACGGCCGCACGCGAGGAAATGCCTCCTTATTACGCGCAAAATAATGATTCCTCCACCTGACATCGGGGACCCACCGAAAGGGCCTCTGTATTTCGTGAAAATAACGTTCCTACCGCTGACAGCTCGGACCCACCAGCTATATCTTCGCACGCAAGGAAGTGCCTCCTTATTACGCACAAAACAAATGAATACTCCCCCTGCTAGCTGGAACCCAGCATAGTGGGAGGCTGACTTGTGGGTCTACTAAGTTGACAAGGACGGAGGGCTTTGTCAACTTAGTCAATATGAACGATTCTAGCTCCACTGACCATAGGATGTCCATCCAACATCTGTAGTGCTTCTTCAACCTCTGGTCTTCTTGCTCTAGCTACCCAAAGTAGCGTCGGTCGTACCGCCTGCTCCTGCCTCCCGAGGCCGGCTGTGCTGCCGCGGAGGCCTCGTCGCCCCTACTAGTCCCACCGCTGGCCAGGCCATCCCTCCACTCACGCACTGTCGGTGTCAAAACCGGTGGATCTCGGGTAGGGGGTCCCGAATTGTGCGTCTAAGGCTAATGGTAACAGGAGGAGGAGGACACGATGTTTACCCAGGTTCGGGCCCTCTCTATGGACGTAATACCCTGATTCTTGCTTGATTGATCTTGATGATATGAGTATTCAAGAGTTGATCTACCACGAGATCATAGAGGCTAAACCCTAGAAGCTAGCCTATGATTATGATTGTTATTGTCCTACGGACTAAACCCTCCAGTTTATATAGACACCGGAGGAGGCTAGGGTTACACAGAGTCAGTTACAGAGAAGGGAATCTACATATCCGAATCGCCAAGCTTGCCTTCCATGCAAAGGAGAGTCCCACCCGGAAACGGGACGAAGTCTTCAATCTTATATCTTCATAGTCCATCAGTCCAGCATGAGCATATAGTCCGCCTGTCCGACGACCCCCTAATCTAGGACTCCCTCAGTAGCCCCTGAAATAGGCTTCAATGATGATGAGTCCAGCATGCAGATTGTCTTCGGCATTGCAAGGCGGGTTCCTTCTCTGAATACTCCAAAGTAGATCTTGAACACAATAATGTATCCGGCTCTGCAAAACAAATTCCACATACCACCGTAGAGAGTACAATATTCCATGAGTCTAATCTGCTGACAACCTTTCCATAGCGTGACATCACGTCATGGCCCGGTCATTATTTGAACCGTTTTCCGAACCTGCTACTACACATCTTGTGAGGCGGTTTTATTGGCACGTCGTCAAAGCAGAGATCGTGTCCCCTTATCACGGGATTCTCATCAATACGGGTGTGGGTAACCCAACCGCGCCGTTAGCACGACGCTTGGGGAATAAGCGAGTTTCTAGGGCAAGTGGGGAGGCACATGACTTCTGCCACCTTTATAAAGAGATAAGGATTCCCCTTTTTTCACCCACGCCTTCTTCTTCCTCTGCTCATCCATTCTCGAGCTCAAATGCCCAAGCTTTCACGTTTTCCGCAAAAACATTATGAACATGTCCGGAGCAGGAGGCAAGTGGATGGCCTCCTCCGTTAAGAAGGAGGACACCAAGAAGCTTCAGGAGGACGGATACTTGTCCAAAGACATTGCGCATCAGCTTCCGGCTGAAGGGCAGATCATCCCTACCCCAAAACCCCAGGAAAGGGTAGTATTCCTCTCCCACTTTGTCCGCGGGCTGGGATTCCCCCTCCACCCGTTCGTCCGCGGACTAATGTTCTACTATGGGCTGGACTTCCATGATTTGGCCCCCAACTCCATCCTCAACATCTCGGCATTTATCATCGTGTGCGAGGCCTTCCTCCGCATCACACCCCACTTCGGCCTATGGCTGAAGACCTTCAACATGAAGCCAAAGGTGGTGAGAGGCCAACAAGCAGAGTGCGGAGGCGCCATGGTGGGTAAGATGCCCATTGTCACCTGGCCCGAAGGCTCCTTTGTGGAGACTGTGAAGGGGTGGCAATCGAGGTGGTTCTACATCATAGAGCCGCGCAACGCCAACTGGGCGGTGACCCCCGAATTCCGATCCGGCGACCCCATGCGGCTCACCTCCTGGCAAGAGAAGGGTGTAGCCTGGGGCTCAGCGGAAGAACTGACCGGACTCCAGACATGCGTCCAAAATATGATAAGCAAGAAAATCAAGCTCATCAACGTGGTCCAAATTATGCTCCTCCGTCGGATTCTTCCGTGTCAGAGACGGATTTGCAATCTGTGGGAGTTCTACCCGGCCGAACACCAGACGCTGCAAGAGCTCTTCGGCACGATGCACAAAGACGTATGGAAGGTGCTCTTCAAGGCCAACGAGGTACCACCGCCCACAACTGAAGATCGCGGGCTCAACGCAAAACACCGAGCCGATCCGGTAAGTTTTCATATTTGTAAGATATGCCTTTTACTAGCACATCCGCGGGAGGAACCTAAGCCTCCATGCCAATATTTCAGGCCTGGGTAACGATAGCGGAGCAGATTAACTGTCCGGCTCCGCTGCCTGAAGATCCAGAATTGCCTCTTCTGACGAAGATGCTGTTTCCAGCGCCCTATGTGGTGCCGGAGAAGAAGGCCAAGAAGAAGGCCGCGGGGACCAGAGATGGTCTCTGGCGCAAGGTTGCATCGGACATGACGTCCGAAGACACCGAGTCGCACTCCTCCACCAAAGATGAGGAGGAGGAAGAGGAAATCCACCCCCCCTACTGGGGGAAGAAAGAAGAGGAAGGCCGCCATGCATGGGGAGGCCAAGGTGTCCAAGAAGGGGCAAACCTTCCTTCCAGACCATTCCACCGCAACCACCAACAGCGGCGAGGAGTGGGAACCCAGGGTCAAGCCCCTGGCTAAGTCGTGAGTATCCGGACACAATAGTATTTCCGATATGTTTGCTTTATTGCTTCTTAATGTGCCAGACGTGCACCTGCAGTCCGGCCAAATCCAACATCGAGATATCCTCCTCTTCGGAGGGATCGCTGGACCCGTTGGCGAAGAATAGTGAGTCTCTTCCGACAGCCTCCTCCCCCAAGGCCGCGGACGACACCGAGGTGTTGTCTCGAAGGATACCAGGCCAAGGGGAGACAGTTCCGGAGACTCCTCTAGGAGAAACCCCAGTCGCCGGACACATGGGAGGAAAGACCCCCACGGACTCTAATAATGGGGGCCGCAGCCAGTTTGGCCCCCACCCGAATACAGCTCCGAAAATCCAAGTGGTTCCGGATTCAGGTAGGCAGCCTCTCCCTAAGGAGGGCGAGCCTCCTGTACCGATGACCTCTGTCCACCCAGAGGCACCCGACAGCTTGCTGGAAACGCTTCGCGGCGCTTCCATTGATGAAGAACACCGTACTCTTATGAGTATGGTGATTGAGAAGGTCCGGTCCGCCAAAAGCGGATTGACTGAAGCCTGCACTAGCCTTCTAACAGGCTTTAAGGTAAGTAATAAAATTGTGACAGAATATCACAGTATAGACAGTAGCCCCTGATGCTCTATTTGGTGTTCGGAAAGAAAAGCCGAACATAGGATCAAATAATATTCGTAGGATTCTAACATAAGATGTCTATGTAAATAAGCAGGCTTCGCTACTGGCCGTTGCTGCTTGTATTGCGGAGGTCTCTGGACTAAAGTAGGACCTGGAGTGGACCGAGGGAGAGCTCGTCCTCGTGAAGAGGCAGCTGGAGGAAAGTCAAGGTACATAATACCCTGCATGTGTAGTTATGAAGGATAAATGGTTTCTGCTGATAAAAGCGTCATGAACTTTTATAGGGGCCACAACCGAAGTGGCGGCCCTTAAGAAGGCGCTTGCCAAGGCTGAATACAAAGCAACCAAGGAACACGCCGTGTGCGAGAACCAAGAGGCCCGGGTCAGCGAGGTCCAACAAGAGCTCCAGGATTTCTTCCAGAAGTACGAATCCTTAGAGCGTGACTCTAAGACTCAAGAGTCCGAGCTTGCCAAGGCCCTCCAGAGCGCACAAGATGCCAGAGCCGAAGCCCAGAGGGCCCTCCAGGAGACCCAGGCAGCCAAGAAGATTGCGGCGGGTAAGGCATTTGTTATGCAAAGCAAGCATGTGAAGGAGACATTCTTTTTACTTACCCGAATTTGGAGTTCTCCAGGAGTGTTTATGGATCTGCCGTTCAGCATATCAGATGTCGCAGAGTTCAACCGAGCCGAATAAGGGAGCTCAACAGAGAAGTTGTTCTGGTCTCAATATTTTGGGGCAGAACATCTGATGCCCTTGAGCGACAAGCTGAAGCAACTGGTCGAGCTGCACAAGGCAGCCGAACTGGCCATGAAGGACCTCATAGTCCGGCTATGGCCTGCCGAGCCTATGCCCAGCAGCTACTTTGGACTCGTGAAGCGGCTTGTGAGTGCCTGCCCACGACTTGAAGTCATAAAGCGGACGGTTTGCATTGAAGGTGCGCGGATGGCCTTTGCCCATGCAAAGATGCATTTGGCTAAGATGGACGCCATGACGCTGATGATTGAGGGGCCACCGAAGGGCAAGGAGCACCGCCAACCCGAAATATATTATGACAGTGTCCTGAAGGGATCTCGCCTTGTGGCGGAGCAATGTACAAAAGATGTAATAGAATGCATGCATTTTATCCTGCAATATGAAACAAGTTCATTTGCGCAATATAATGCTTGTTGATTTAAAATTTTACCTCTTGTGCAGCCATTTATAAAATCTGAGAGTTGGCCAGTCGTCGGCTTCTGCCTCATGTAACTAGTACCGGGGTGTTTGGGATAAATTTAAACACTATTTATCCAAGTTTTTGGTCCTTTAAGGAGGTGTCTAGCGCAACGAACAAGGCAATCGGACTATACAATTTTATCACCCTCACTTAGCCATAGAAGTTTTATAATTTTAAATTTTGGCGTAGCCCGTGGTATTCGGAACGCCGAACTTGGGGCACTATACACACCTAAATTGGACAAAAACCGAATCCACGCATAAAGCGGAAAAAATCTTTAAGGATTTGAAACCTCTCGAACAGCGACCAGCTCTCGCCGCATCATGACAGTCAGTTTCCGGCTTTCTCTACTGAGGTGCTCATCCGGAAGAACCGGGACACAATTGCAGTAGTTCTCCCTTTACTACCCTAGCCGATATAGCAGAACGTAGGGTAGCAAGCACAGGAGTCGGGCAACCCAACCATTGACCCAAGACATGATTCGGAGCTGATGCATATAATGCTATAAGTTCGGGGTGCCGCACTGTTAAAAGTGTTCGGACTTTCTTGCCATGTTATGGGGTACACTGAAGTCCCTGGCGAACTGAACGTACCAGAATGTACGGGTGCGATTTGTAATAAATAAACAGACAAGGAAAAATGAAGTAATAAGCTAATGCTGCAAATTATTTTCCATTGTTATTTGAGTAATACGTCAAGGCGATAAGCGAATAGGGCTATTTGACATGCCCTGGCCAAGAGCGAGCTGCGTGTGGGTATGTAAAACAGGTATAGTGATCGTTAGCAGGGACCACCTGGGGATTCCCTTGTACGTCAAAGCTCCTTGCTTCCTTGGTGTATCCGTCACGTGATGAGTCCGATGATCAGGTTATGAGAAGAGCCTCGACAAGAGAAAAACCTGAAAGAAAGAAAAAGGTGAAGGTATGTGGATCCAGGGCGGTTGAGCCGCATTGTGGATCGTGGTCTACCTGTGCCTCCGTCTATGCCCATGGTTTTTGAAGTGCGTAATTATGTATGCGCGGCACAAATTTCACCGCTTGATTGGGACTAGGACGGAGGCCGAATTGCTAGATGAGCTCTAGACGGGCCGAACGGTCCTGTTGCAGAGTAGTTCAGACTCGCTTGACGGTGTCCGAGGGCTTTATTGCCGAATTGAGGGTCTGCCTAGGAAGGCTGCTCTGTACTTCTGCTGCAAGGGCCGCGGTGTGCTCCTCCGTACGGAGGGAGCGCTCTGTATTTCCATTGACTGTTATAACACCTCGAGGTCCGGGCATCTTGAGCTTGAGGTAGGCATAGTGTGGCACCGCATTGAATCAAGCGAATGTGGTTCGTCCAATTAGTGCGTGATAACCACTGCGGAAGGGGATGATGTCAAAGATTAACTCCTCGCTTCGGAAGTTATCCGGGGATCCGAAGACCACTTCCAGTGTGATTGAGCCTATACAACAGGCCTCTACACCTGGTATGACACCTTTGAAGGTGGTTTTGGTGGGTTCGATCCTTGAGGGATTGATACCCATTTTGCGCACCGTATCCTGATAAAGCAGGTTCAGGCTGTTGCCACCGTCCATGAGGAATCGTGTGAGGTGGAATCCGTCAATAATAGGTCAAGGACCAGCGCGGCTGAGCCGCCATGACGAGTACTGGTTAGATGGTCCCTGCGGTCAAAGGTGATCGGACAGGAAGACCATGGGTGGAACTTTTGGCCGACTGGTGCTAACCCACAAGTGTAGGGGATCGCAACAGCTTTCGAGGGTAGAGTATTCAACCCAAATTTATTGATTCGACACAAGGGGAGCCAAAGAATATTATTGAGTATTAGCAGTTGAGTAGTCAATTCAACCACACCTAGATAACTTAGTATCTGCAGCAAAGTATTTAGTAGCAAAGTAGTATGATAGTAAAGGTAACAGTGGCAAAAGTAAAGATAATAGTTTTGTAGTAATTGTAACAGTAGCAACATAAAAGTAAATAAGCAAAGCACAAGATGTGAAAACCTCGTAGGCATTGGACCAGTGATGGATAATTATGTCAGATGCGATTCCTCATGTAAAAGCTATAACATAGGATGACATAGAACTAGCTCCAATTCATCAATGTATTGTAGGCATGTATTCCGAATATAGTCATACGTGCTTATGGAAAAGAACTTGCATGACATCTTTTGTCCTACCCTCCCGTGGCAGCGGGGTCCTAGCGGAAACTAAGGGATATTAAGGCATCATTTTAATAGAGAACCGGACCAAAGCATTAACACATAGTGAATACATGAACTCCTCAAACTATGGTCATCATCGAGAAGTATCCCGATTATTGTCACTTCGGGGTTGTCGGATCATAACACATAATAGGTGATTATAGACTTGCAAGATAGGATCAAGAACACACATATATTCATGAAAACATAATAGGTTCAGATCTGAAATCATGGCACTCGGGCCCTAGTGACAAGCATTAAGCATAGCAAAGTCATAGAAACATCAATCTCAAAACATAGTGGATACTAGGGATAAACCCTCACAAAACTAACTTGATTACATGGTAAAAATCTCATCCAACCCATCACCGTCCAGCAAGCCTACGATGGAATTACGCACGCACGGCGGTGAGCATCATGAAGTTGGTGATGGAGGATGGTTGATGATGATGACGGCGACGAATCCCGCTCTCCAGAGCCCCGAACGGACTCCAGATCAGCCCTCCCGAGAGAGATTAGGGCTTGGCGGCGGCTCTGTATCGTAAAACACGATGAAACTTCCTCTCTGATTTTTTTCTCCGCGAGACGGAATATATGGAGTTAGAGTTGAGGTCGGCGGAGCCTCAGGGGGCCCATGAGACAGGGGGCGCGCCCGGGGGGGCGCCCCCCACCCTCGTGGATAGGGTGTCGGCCCCCTGGTCTTGATTCTTTCGTCGATATTTTTTATATTTTCCAAAACTTGCCTTCGTGGATTTTCAGGACATTCCGAGAACATTTGTTTTCTACACATAAAACAACATCATGGCAGTTCTGCTGAAAACAGCGTCAGTCCGGGTTAGTTTCATTCAAATAATGCAAGTTAGAGTCCAAAACAAGGGCAAAAGTGTTTGGAAAAGTAGATACGTTGGAGACGTATCAACTCCCCCAAGCTTAAACCTTTTCTTGTCCTCAAGCAATTCAGTTGATAAACTGAAAGTGATAAAGAAAAACTTTTACAAACTCTGTTTGCTCTTGTTGTTGTAAACATGCAAAGCCAGCATTCAGGTTTCAGCAAATATTATGAACTAACCATACTCACAATAACACTTAGGTCTCACATTTACTCATATCAATGGCATAATCAGCTAGCGAGC
This sequence comes from Triticum dicoccoides, assembly GCF_002162155.2. Taxonomy (NCBI): domain Eukaryota; kingdom Viridiplantae; phylum Streptophyta; class Magnoliopsida; order Poales; family Poaceae; genus Triticum; species Triticum dicoccoides. Next base: position 421,922,990 of record NC_041381.1, read on the forward strand.
CATAATAATAAAACTCGGATGACAACACTTTCTCAAAACAATCATAACATGATATAACAAAATGGTATCTCGCTAGCCCTTTCTAAGACCGCAAAACATAAATGCAGAGCACCTTTAAAGATCAAGGACTGACTAAACATTGTAATTCATGGTAAAAGAGATCCAGTCAAGTCATACCCAATATAAACCAATAGTAATGAATGCAAATGACAGTGTGCTCTCCAGCGGGTGCTTTTTAATAAGAAGGTGATGACTCAACATAAAAGTAAATAGATAGGCCCTTCATAGAGGGAAGCAGGGATTTGTAGAGGTGCCAGAGCTCGGTTTTTAAATAGAGATTGAATAACATTTTGAGCGGCATACTTTCACTGTTAACGCAACAACTATGAGATGGCTTTATCTTCCATACTACATGCATTATAGGTAGTTCCCAAACAGAATGGTAAAAGTTTATACTCCCCCACCACCAACAAGCATCAATCCATGGCTTGCTCGAAACAACGAGTGCCTCCAACTAACAACAGCCCTGGGGGAGTTTTTTTTAATTATATTGATTTGCTTTGATCTTTTTGGATCATGGGGCTGGGCATCCCGGTTACCGGACCTTTCTCATGAATGAGGAGCGGAGTCCACTCCTCTTGAGAATAACCCACCTAGCATGGAAGATATAGGCAGCCCTAGTTGAAACATGAGCTGTTCGAGCATACAAAACAGAATTTCATTTGAAGGTTTGGAGTTTGGCACATACAAATTTACTTGGAATGGCAGGTAGATACCGCATATAGGAAGGTATGGTGGACTCATATGGAATAACTTTGGGGTTTAAGGAGTTTGGGTGCACAAGCAGTATTCCCGCTTAGTACACGTGAAGGCTAGCAAAAGACCGGGAAGCGACCAACTGAGAGAGTGACAACAATCATGAACATGCATTAAAATTAATTCACACCGAATACAAACATGAGTAGGATATAATCCACCATGACCATAAATATCGTGAAGGCTATGTTAATTTGTTTCAACTACATGCGTGAACATGTGCCAAGTCGAGTCACTCAATTTATTCAAAGGAGGATACCATCCCATCATACCACATCATAATCATTCTAATAGCATGATGGCACGCAAGGTAAACCATTATAACTCATAGCTAATCAAGCATGGAACAAGTAACCATAATCTCTAAATGTCATTGCAAATATGTTTACTTCATAATAAGCTGAATCAGGAATGATGAACACATCATATTTACAAAAACAAGAGAGGTCGAGTTCATACCAGCTTCTCTCATCTCAATCAGTCCATCATATATCGTCATTACTGCCTTTCACTTGCACGACCGAACGATGTGTATAATAATAATAGTGCACATGCATTGGACTAAGATGGAATCTGCAAGCATTCAACTCAATAGAGTAATATGGGCTCTAAGTTAAACAATCATGCATATGAGAGCCACTAAACACTTTCAATATGGTCTTCTACTCTCGACCCCCAAAGGAAAGAAAAGAAAATAAAACTATTTACACGGGAAAGCTCCCAACAAGCAAGAAGAAGAACGAGAAATCTTTTTGGGTTTTCATTTTAATTCTACTACAAGCATGGAAATTAAACTAACTAATATTTTTTGGTTTTTCTTAAGGTTTATCAAACACACAAGAAGAAAACTAGAAAAATGAAATTTAAACTAGCATAGATAATACAATGAAAGGGTATGAGCACCGACGATTAGAATAGTGTGTGAACATGAATGTAAAGTCGGTGAGAAATATGTACTCCCCCAAGCTTAGGCTTTTGGCCTGAGTTGGTCTAATGCCAAGGGTAGCCTGGCTGATATCCGTAGTTGTAACTGGGTCGTACTGAGATGCAGCAGCAAATGCCTCTTGAGCTGTGGCATGTTGGCGAGCCGCCTCCGCTCTCCCCTCGTGTTTAGCTGCTTCCTCCCTGGTAACAACATATCTTCCTTTTGTCTGGTAATCAAAAAGGAAAGGAGCAGGAAGAGTAACATGGAAAGCGCTACGTCTGTCAAAGATTAGTCGATACTGAAGGAATTGTTCATTCCTCTTAAGAAAATGATGTTGGACCATAACGTCATAATCTAAATAAACAGGAAGCAACATCATATCCCCCTCTCGTGGGGATATTCCAAGATAATATGCCACACGGGTCGCATAAATTCCTCCAAATAAATCTCCAGCTCTACCGTTATTATGCAACCTACGTGCAACTATTGCCCCCAAGTTATAATCTTTATAACCTAACACAGCACTCTTTACGACACAAAGATCAGGCACACACATATGACATGCTTCATATTTACAGTTAATGCATCTACCAATGAAGAGAGCAAAATAATGTATAGCAGGAAAATAAATGCTCCCTATGGTAGCTTGTGCAATGTCCCTAGATTCTCCCACAGTAATACTAGCAAGGAAATCTCTAAATTCCGATTTGTGGGGATCATTAATATTGCCCCACTGTGGAAGTTTGCAAGCAGTTGTAAAATCCTCTAAGTCCATGGTATAAGATGTATCATAGATATCAAATAGGACACTCGGAGAATTACATGTACATTTATATTTAAACCTTCGCACAGATGAATCAGTCAATTGATAGTACTGAGGACACTTATCTTGTAAGAAGTCCTCCAGATCGGCATTACGCACATATGCGTCAAATTCCTCCTTAAAGCCTGCTTCGACCATAAAATCATCGGATGGCCACTCACAAGCTCGTACTTCTGCGTCCCTCGGTAGTTCAACATCTTGCTCATGTATAGCAATCATGGGTCCTTTCTTTACCGAGGAACCACCTTGGTACATTCTCCTAGACATAATTCTTTTTCTGAATTTTTTTTGAAATTTTACTAACTTCAAAATAAAAGTGAATGAAACTAAACAAGATTGATAGCAACTACTCCTACAAGTGCCTAGAGCCTATATCATGCATTAGAATTACTTGCGACCTCATAATATTGACATGCAAGTTCAAGAACAGGGTCATCTATGCAGCAAAAATTTGCAATGAATAAAGCACTAGAACAAAAACTAATTGGACCAATGGAGGAGTCACATACGAAGCAACAATCTCCCAAAGCAGTTTTGTTAATGGAGCTTTAAGCAAGGAGATCGAAAATCGAAGCAAAATGAGCTAGAACTCGTGCTTGAGCTGGATGGGGATATTTTTTGGGAAGAAGATGGAGTGTGTGGGTGCTCACATAAGTGGAGGGGGGGCCACCACGGGCCCACGAGACAAGGGGCGCGCCCAGGGGGTGTGGGCGCGCCCTCCACTCTCGTGGCCTGGTGCTTGCCCCTCCTGCAGTTATTTCAGTGCCTAAAATCCTCAAATATTTCATAAAAAATCATACTAAATTTGCAGGGCATTTGGAGCACTTTTATTTTCGGGATATTTTTTATTGCACGGATAATTCAGAAAATAGACAAATAATACTTTTTTTGCTTTATATATTCTAAATAAAAGAAAGTAAAAAGAGGGTACAGAAGGTTGTGCCTTCTAGTTTCATCCATCTCATGATCATCAAAATGAATCCACTAACAAGGTTGATCAAGTCTTGTTAACAAACTCATTCCGAATAACACTGAACCGGAGAAATTTCGAATAACACTAAGTTACCTCAACGGGGATATGAACATCCCCAACAATAAGAATATCATACTTTTTCTTGACAGTAGGGAGAGGAAATTCAAAACCTCCAATAATAATAGTTGGAACTTTTCCAATGGAATTGATGCTATGAACTTGAGATTGTTTCCTTGGAAAGTGTAACGTATGCTCATTGCCATTAACATGAAAAGTGACATTGCGTTTGTTGCAATCAATAACAGCCCCTGCAGTATTCAAAAAGGGTCTACCAAGGATAATCGACATACTATCGTCCTCAGGAATATCAAGAATAACAAAGTCCATTAAGATAGTGGCATTTGCAACCACAACAGGCACATCCTCACAAATACCGACAGGTATAGCAGTTGATTTATCAGCCATTTGCAAAGATATTTCAGTAGGTGTCAACTTATTCAATTCAAGTCTATGATATAAAGAGAGAGACATGACACTAACACCGGCTCCAAGATCACATAAAGCACTTCTAACATAATTTCTTTTAATGGAACATGGTATAGTTGGTACCCCCGGATCTCCAAGTTTCTTTGTATTCCACCCTTAAAAGTGTAATTAGCAAGCATTGTGGAAATTTCAGCTTCCGGTATCTTTCTTTTGTTTGTAATGATATCCTTCATATATTTAGCATAGGGGTTTACTTTAAGCATATGAGTTAAGTGCATACGTAAGAAGATAGGTCTAATCATTTCAGCAAAGCGCTCAAAATCCTCATCATTCTTTGTCTTGGATGGTTTAGGAGGAAAGGGCATGGGTTTCTGAACCCATGGTTCTCTTTCTCTACCGTGCTTCCTAGCAACAAAATATCTCTTATCATAATGTTGATTCTTTGATTGTGGGTTATCAAGATCAACAACAGGTTCAATTTATACTTCATTACTTTTGCTAGGTTGAGCATCAACATGAACATTATCATTAACATTATCACTAGGTTCATGTTCATCACCTGATTGTGTTTCAGCATCAGAAATAGAAATATCATTGGGATTCTCAGGTGTGTCTACACCAGGTTCATTAGAAGCATGCAAAGTCCTATCGTTTTTCTTTTTCTTCTTTTTGGAAGAACTATGTGCCTCTAAATTATTTCTCTGAGAATCTTGCTCGATTCTCTTAGGGTGGTGTCACGCCCAATATGCGACCCTATCCAAAAGGAACTCGAAGGTCCCACCAAGGATAGACCCGCATATTGAAACGCTTTTGCAAGGTGGATATCATTACATCAACATTACATAATAGATGGGGATACATACAAAAGGCATACAATGCCACTCGAATACAACAATACATCATATATAAGATCAACATCCGACTACGGATGAAACACAAATAGAAACTCAAATGACATTCACCCT
>NC_041381.1:421928060-421931894 GCF_002162155.2 Triticum dicoccoides
CTAGCCCAGGCTGCCGACCTGGAACCTATCCCCTGATCAAGAAGAAGCAGAAGAAGAACTCCAACACAAGAAAACATCGCTCTCGCATCATGATCATCGCATAAACCTGTACCTGCAACTGTTGTTGTAGTAATCTGTGAGCCACGAGGACTCAGCAATCCCATTACCATGGGTATCAAGACTAGCAAAGCTTAATGGGAAAGGAAGGGGTAAAGTGGTGAGGCTGCAGCAGCGACTAAGCATATATGGTGGCTAACATACGCAAATAAGAGCGAGAAGAGAGCAAGCAGAATGGTCGTGAAGCTAGCAATGATCAAGAAGTGATCCTGAACTCCTACTTATGTCAAACATAACCCAGAAACCGTGTTCACTTCCCGGACTCCGCCGAAAAGAGACCATCACAGCTACACACACACGGTTGATGCGTTTTAATTCGGATCTGGTGTCAAGTTATCTACAACCGGACATTAACAAATTCCCATCTGCCTATAACCGCAGGCACGGCTTTCGAAATTTTATACCCTGCAGGGGTGTCCCAACTTAGCCCATGATAAGCTCTCGCGATCAACGAAGGATATACCTTCTCCCAGGAAGACCCGATCAGACTCGGAATCCCGATTTACAAGACATTTCGACAATGGTAAAACAAGACCAGCAAAGCCGCCCGATGCACCGACAATCCCGATAGGAGCTGCACATATCTCGTTCTCAGGGCAACAACGGATAGGTGAGCCTACGAGTAAAACCAACCCTCGAGTTGCCCCGAGGTGGCCCCGCAGTCTGCCCGGTTCAGACCAACACTTAGACAAGCACTGGCCCGGGGGGGCTAAAATAAAGATGACCCTCGGGTTAATTACTCCCAAGGGAAATGTACGTGATGGTGAGGCAAATGGTAAAAACCAAGGTTGGGCCTTGCTGGAGGAGTTTTATTCAAAGCGAACTGTCAAGGGGGTCCCATAAATCACCCGACCGCGTAAGGAACGCAAAATCCGGGAACATAACACCGGTATGACGGAAACTAGGGCGGCAAGAGTGGAACAAAACACCAGGCATAAGGCCGAGTCTTCCACCCTTTAGCAAATATATAGATGCATTAATAATATAAGAGATATTGTGATATCCCAACATAATCCTATCCATCATGGGGCAATCTTCCACTTCACCTGCAACTAGCAACGCTATAAGAGGGTTGAGCAAAGCGTAACATAGCCAAACAACGGTTTGCATAGGAAATCTATCAAAGGTTAGAGGTTCATGGCAATATGGGAGGCTTGATAAACAGGTGATAGGTAGCGCAGCAAAGCGATAGAACGAAGCAAACTAGCATAGCAATGATAGTAGTGAGATCCAGGGTAGCGGTCATCTTGCCTGAAATCCCGCAAGGAAGAAGAACGAGTCCATGAAGAAGACAAACGGATGAAGCCACGAAGACGAACCAAGCGTAGACGAACGAATCCTCACGATCGCAACGAAACGGGAACTATCGAGAAGAAGCACACAACATAGTAAACACACCACACATAGACAAGACATGATGCACAACAAACATGATGCATGACAAAGCTACCATTAAGCTACTTATGGCAAGGGATGATGCAAACAAGAGCAACACATCAAAGCAAGTTTAAATGAGGTCGGGAACAACATATAACAATTCCGGTAAGTCCTCATATGCAAGTTTCGAAATTGGTCCAGATCTGAATAAAACTTATGTTCAAGTTGCTAAACAGCAAGTTAAGACGCACCAAGATGATCTACACGAGATTCTAGTCAAGTTACATATAAAGTTCATTTAATTCGGAGCTACGGCCTAGAAGATATGAGCAAAACAAGTTAAACATGGCATTGATGCGAAATGCATACAAACATCAAGAAAACACCTCAAAACATGGATGCAACATGATAATATGGGACTACATGCAATTCTAAGCAAGTTTCATATAGAGCACACTCAAAACGGAGCAACAGTTCAACACATGCACTATATACAAGGTTAAAGGACAAGCTGTCCAAAACAGCAACTTGGCATATTGCAAGCATCGAAACAACATGCTACAGCATCTCAACATGAAAACAAAAGACATGGGCATGATGTACAGGTAAAGCATAACAAAACATGAACACTGAACTATCTCTAGAAATCAATAGAACATGCTCAAACACACATGGCAAGATTGCAAATAATAACAGTTCAGACTTTGCAGAAATAACATCAGGTTGCAATGTTTAGATCTACCAAACAACATGTTACAGGAACTTATCATGGCAAACAAAGGCATGGCATGATACTACTAAATTCATAGAACAAAAGTCCCTTACTGACCATAAGCCAAAAAGGATCAGAAGATATGATGGCACCCACGTAAACATAGGAAGTTATATTACAGATTCAAACATGGCAGGAACAACAATAAGTAGGCATGTTGGCGAGCTTGTACCACTCACCACAGAGTATTACATGGCATTGAAAGGCAACCAACAGTAAGAAGACATGTTTATGAAGCTAAGCATGGCAAGAGCAAGTTCATAGGGTGCATGGAACACTAGCAATAATCATGGCAACAACTAAACTTAATGTTAACAGGCTGACAGCAACATTATTAAGCAATTTTAGAGCAAGATTACAACAAGCTAAAGCAGGATATAAATGCAACCAGGGGAATGGATGGATAGAGCATGACATGTATAACAAAATACCCTTAGTGAACATCTCCAGATTATGCATAGAATGACTTGTAGCAGCAGGTTTACATCGTATCACGAAATAACAGATTCAGCCTAGCAAAACAGCAACAGCAAGTACCCTACAAAACAAGATTGATTCACTCACCACAAGTCATTGCATGACAAGATAAGCATAGCATCATCAAGAAGACATGTTTGTGAAATAAACCAAGGCAAGAACAAGTTCATAGCATGCAAGGAGCAACTACAACAACCTTGGCAAAATTGAATAACATGTAAACAATCTACCAGGAAACATTTCGTAGCAAAAGTAGAGCACGAAAATGACATGCTAGACTACTCCATAATTGCAAACCGGCATGAATGGATAGACAACAACCATATGTTCAAAACACCCTTACTGAAGTATCTCAAAATATGCATGGATCTCTTTATAGCATCATGTTTACATGGCATCAAAATAACAGCAGAACAGGGACTAAAATCAGCAACATCACTTAGCCTAGTTTACATGCTTGTGCTAATCACCACATTGATCACAAAAATACATGGCATGCACCCCTGTAAATATGGCATGGCATAGATCAAAACACATGTAGACATCAACCTCATAGGATGCACACATCAATCATGGAAAAAATGACAAAAGAGCATGTTCTGTTAACAGACAGCAGACAACATTATGAAGCACTCTTGCAACGATGATTCAGGCATCAAGATGAACTCAAATGAACATGATGCAATGGAATGAAATGAAGTACTCGTCGAGACGAACAATTTGACAAATTATACGCACGACACGGAGCTATGGATGCATAGATATGATGCGATGAACATGGCATGATTATGCAAAAATATTCGGGACAGTGGATTTTCGGGGTCAACCTTGGGTTTGCACGGAAATCGAAGCAGGGCCGGAGCTCGCCGGAGATGTGGCCGGAGAGGAGGGATATGGCGGTCGGCGTGGTTGGGGAGGACGCCGGCGAGGATGGGGAAGGCCGGAGGGAGCGCGGGACGGCCGGATCCGGCGGCGCGGGGGCACGCCCGGCCGGAGGCGAGGCGCGGCCGGTGGGGCCTGCAGCGAAGGGCGGCCGGGCGCGGGGTGGCACGGGCGCACGTCGTATGGAGGGGAGGCGCCGGCTGGGAGAT
>NC_041381.1:421931904-421936225 GCF_002162155.2 Triticum dicoccoides
GATGGTCGAGAGAGAGTAAGACTCTGGGAAGAAAAAGGGTGGGAGGGCGGGAAAACAAAGGCAACTTGGAAGGGGGAACCGACGAATAACTTGAAGAGAAAACACCAGTTGGAATAATTAAGGAAAGAAAGGAAAGACTTGACACGAGTAGGATGGATACTCGATTACGAACTCCGGTTCTGAGAAGAAGAAGGGGTGGGTGGGTGGGAAAAGAAGACAACTGAGGGCAGAGAAACAACTTCGTTGAGAGCGGACTGAGGATTGAACTCAATGATGAAGAGGCTCGAGTCGACTTGACGAGAAATGCACCAGATCAAAAGAGCTGAGAACCAACGATCGGAAAACCAACTGCGTGATCCTAAAGAAAAAATTTGAATGGGAAGAGGAGTAATTCAAAACATCTACGTCAAGATTCCTTACCAGAGCGACGAAGGGACTGAGGAGTAAAAAGAATTCCTACTCTCCGATATAACTAGACTCCAAAACAGTTTTCTTCTAGACTCAACAACGTCCAGACTACACGATGAATCAAGGGGGCTCCTAAGGTTGGTCGAGGCTCAGATACCAACTTGTCACGCCCAATATGTGACCCTATCCAAAAGTAACTCGAAGGTCCCACCAAGGATAGACCCCCATATTGAAACGCTTTTGCAAGGTGGATATCATTACATCAACATTACATAATAGATGGGGATACATACAAAAGGCATACAATGCCACTCGAATACAACAATACATCATATATAAGATCAACATTCGACTACGGATGAAACACAAACAGAAACTCAAACGACATCCACCCTGCTAGCCCAGGCTGCCGACCTAGAACCTATCCCCTGATCGAAGAAGAAGCAGAAGAAGAACTCCAACACAAGCAAACATCGCTCTCGCGTCATGATCATCGCATAAACCTGTACCTGCAACTGTTGTTGTAGTAATCTGTGAGCCACGAGGACTCAGCAATCCCATTACCATGGGTATCAAGACTAGCAAAGCTTAATGGGAAAGGAAGGGGTAAAGTGGTGAGGCTGCAGCAGCGAGTAAGCATATATGGTGGCTAACATACGCAAATAAGAGCGAGAAGAGAGCAAGCAGAACGGTCATGAAGCTAGCAATAATCAAGAAGTGATCCTGAACTCCTACTTACGTCAAACATAAACCAAAAACCGTGTTCACTTCCCGGACTCCGCCGAAAAGAGACCATCACGGCTACACACACGGTTGATGCGTTTTAATTCGGATCTGGTGTCAAGTTATCTACAACCGGACATTAACAAATTCCCATCTGCCTATAACCGCAGGCACGGCTTTCGAAAGTTTATACCCTGCAGGGGTGTCCCAACTTAGCCCATGATAAGCTCTCGCGATCAACGAAGGATATACCTTCTCCCAGGAAGACCCGATCAGACTCGGAATCCCGGTTTACAAGACATTTAGACAATGGTAAAACAAGACCAGCAAAGCCGCCTAATGCGCCGACAATCCCGATAGGAGCTGCACATATCTCGTTCTCAGGGCAACACCGGATAGGTGAGCCTACGAGTAAAACCAACCCTTGAGTTGCCCCGAGGTGGCCCCGCAGTCTGCCCGGTTCGGACCAACACTTAGACAAGCACTGGCTCGGGGGGGCTAAAATAAAGATGACCCTCGGGTTAATTACTCCCAAGGGAAATGTACGTGATGGTGAGGCAAATGGTAAAAACCAAGGTTGGGCCTTGCTGGAGGAGTTTTATTCAAAGCGAACTGTCAAGGGGGTCCCATAAATCACCCGACCGCGTAAGGAACGCAAAATCCGGGAACATAACACCGGTATGACGGAAACTAGCGCGGCAAGAGTGGAACAAAACACCAGGCATAAGGCCGAGTCTTCCACTCTTTACCAAATATATAGATGCATTAATAATATAAGAGATATTGTGATATCCCAACATAATCCTGTCCATCATGGGGCAATCTTCCACTTCACCTGCAACTAGCAACGCTATAAGAGGGTTGAGCAAAGCGGTAACATAGCCAAACAACGGTTTGCATAGGAAAGGTATCAAAGGTTAGAGGTTCATGGCAATATGGGAGGCTTGATAAACAGGTGATAGGTAGCGCAGCAAAGCGATAGAACAAAGCAAACTAGCATATCAATGATAGTAGTGAGATCCAAGGTAGCGGACATCTTGCCTGAAATCCCGCAAGGAAGAAGAACGAGTCCACGAAGAAGATGAACGGATGAAGCCACGAAGACGAACCAAGCGTAGACGAACGAATCCTCACGATCGCAACGAAACGGGAACTATCGAGAAGAAGCACACAACATAGTAAACTCACCACACATAGACAAGACATGATGCACAACAAACATAATGCATGACAAAGCTACATGAAGCTACTTATGGCAAGGGATAATGCAAACAAGAGCAACACATCAAAGCAAGTTTAAATGAGGCCGGGAACAACATATAACAATTCCGGTAAGTCCTCATATGCAAGTTTCGAAATTGGTCCAGATCTGAATAAAACTTATGTTCAAGTTGTTAAACAGCAAGTTAAGACGCACCAAGATGATCTACACGAGATTCTAGTCAAGTTACATATAAAGTTCATTTAATTCGGAGCTACGGCCTAGAAGATATGAGCAAAACAAGTTAAACATGGCATTGATGCGAAATGCACACAAACATCAAGCAAACACCTCAAAACATGAATGCAACATGATAATATGGAACTACATGCAATTCTAAGCAAGTTTCATATAGAGCACACTCAAAACGGAGCAACGGTTCAACACATGCACTCTATACAAGGTTAAAGGACAAGCTGTCCAAAACAGCAACTAGGCATATTGCAAGCATCAAAACAACATGCTACAACATCTCAACATGAAAACAAAAGACATGGGCATGATGTACAGGTAAAGCATAACAAAACATGAACACTAAACTATCTCTAGAAATCAATAGAACATGCTCAAACACACATGGCAAGATTGCAAATAATAACAGTTCAGACTTTGCAGAAATAACATCAGGTTGCAATGTTTAGATCTATCAAACAACATGTTACAGGAACTTATCATGGCAAACAAAGGCATGGCATGATACTACTAAATGCATAGAACAAAAGTCCCTTACTGACCATAAGCCAAAAAGGATCAGAAGATATGATGGCACCCACGTAAACATATCAAGTTATATTACAGATTCAAACATGGCAAGAACAACAATAAGTAGGCATGTTGGTGAGCTTGTACCACTCACCACAGAGCATTACATGGCATGGCAAGGCAACCAAAAGTATGAAGACATGTTTATGAAGCTAAGCATGGCAAGAGCAAGTTCATAGGGTGCATGGAACACAAGCAACAATCATGGCAACAACTGAACTTAATGTTAACAGGCTGACACCAACATTATTAAGCAACTTTAGAGCAATATTACAACAAGCTACAGCAGGCTATAAATGCAACCAGGGGCATGGATGGATAGAGCATGACATGTAGAACAAAATACCCTTAGTGTACATCTCCAGATTATGCATAGAATGACTTGTAGCAGCAGGTTTACATCGCATCACGAAATAACAGATTCAGCCTAGCAAAACAGCAACAGCAAGTACCCTACTAAACAAGCTTGATTCACTCACCACAAGTCATTGCATGACAAGATAAGCATAGCATCATCAATAAGACATGTTTGTGAAATAAACCAAGGCAAGAACAAGTTCATAGCATGCAAGGAGCAACTACAACAACCTTGGCAAAATTGAATAACATGTAAACAATCTGCCAGGAAACATTTTGTAGCAAAAGTAGAGCACGAAAATTACATGCTAGACTACTCCATAATTTCAAACAGGGGCATGAACGGATAGAGAACAACCATATGTTCAAAACACCCTTACTGAAGTATCTCAAAATATGCATGGATCTCTCTGTAGCATCATGTTTACATGGCATCAAAATAACAGCAGAACAGGGACTAAAATCAGCAACATCACGAAGCCTAGTTTACATGCTTGTGCTAGTCACCACATTGATCACAAAAATACATGGCATACACCCCTGTAAATATGGCATGGCATAGATCAAAACATATGTAGACATCAACCTCATAGGATGCACACATCAATCATGGAAAAAATGACAAAAGAGCATGTTCTGTTAACAGACAGCAGACAACATTATGAAGCACTCTTGCAACAATGATTCAGGCATCAAGATGAACTCAAATGAATATGATGCAATGGAATGAAATGAAGTACTCGTCGAGACGAACAATTTGACAAATTACACGCACGAAATGGAGCTACGGATGCATAGATATGATGCGAT
>NC_041381.1:421937106-421942905 GCF_002162155.2 Triticum dicoccoides
CGGGCCCCAGATGGGCTCCGCGGGCCGCGGCAGCAGGGAGGGCGCGGGTGCCACGTGGCGACGCGTGAGTGGCTGTGGGCGGCGGCGGAGATTTCGTCCGGCGAGGCCGGACGTGTCGGGTGGCGGCAGGGCGATTTGATCTAGGTTTTGGGGATTCATCCACGAAAAATCCGGGAGGGGCACATATTTATAGGTAGAGGGAGCTAGGAGAGTCCAAATGAGGCACGGTTTTCGCCCACATGATCGTGATCGAACGACCGAGAGCCTGGAGGGGTTTTGGATGGGTTTCGGGCCAGTTTGCAGGTGTGTTGGGCTGCAAGACGAAAGAGGCTTTTACGGTTACCCGGTTAACCGTTGGAGTACCAAACGATCTCCAAATGGCACGAAACTTGACAGGCGGTCTACCGGTGCTATACCAAGGCCGCTTGGCAAACCTCAGGCCATTCCGAGAAAGTTTAATACCCGCACACGAAGAGAGGCAAAAGGGGAACGCCGGAGGACATAGGAGTGCCGGATTGCAAAACGGACAACGGGGAAAATGCTCGGATGCATGAGACAAACATGTATGCAAAATGAGATGCACATGATGACATGGAAAAATGCAACACGCAAGCAAATGACATGGCAACGAAGGCGAATAACTGGCGGACACCTGGCGCATCGAATCCGGGGCGTTACAGGTGGCCTTCAGGATACAAAGGTTCCTGAGTCATTCTACCAGTACTAGTAGCCACTCTAACAACAAAATTAGGTTTATTATTTAATTCACTGAGCAAATCAATTTGAGCTTTAAGTACTTGCTCAGCTTGAGTAGCAACCATAGAAGCATATTTGCTAATGAGTTTAAGTTCACCTTTAACTCTAGCCATATAATCACTCACGCGTCCTATCTCGAAAGCATTATTCTTTAATTCTCTACCAACATAAGCATTAAAACTTTCTTGTCTACCCATAAAGTCATCAAATTCATCTAAGCATGGGCTATGAAATTTAGTAGAGGGAATTTCAACTTTATCATATCTATAGAGAGAATTTACCTTTACTACATGTGTTGGGTTATCAAGACAATGTGGTTCTTCGATAGGTGGTATATTAAGACCATGTATTTCTTCAATAAGTGGTAAATTCTTAACATCTTCAGCTTTTATACCTTTTTCTTTCATTGATTTCTTTGCCTCTTGCATATCTTCAGGACTGAGAAATAGAACACCTCTCTTTTGAGGAGTGGGTTTAGGAATGGGCTCAGGAGTTGGCTCAATTGGTTCTGGAATTGCCTCAGGAATTGGCTCGGGAAGAGTCCAATTATTGTCATTAGTTAACATATTATTCAATAGTAATTCAGCTTTGTCGACTGTTCTTTCCCTGAAAACACAACCAGCACAACTATCCAAGTAGTCCTTGGAAGCATCGGTTATTTCACTATAAAAGATATCAAGTATTTCATTTTTCTTAAGAGGATGATCAGGCAAAGAATTAAGTAATCGGAGAAGCCTCCCCCAAGCTTGTGGGAGACTCTCTTCTTTGATTTGCACAAAATTATATATTTCCCGCAAGGCAGCTTGTTTCTTATGAGCAGGAAAATATTTAGCAGAGAAGTAATGAATCATATCCTGGGGACTACGCACACAACCAGGATCAAGAGAATTAAACCAAGTCTTAGCATCACCCTTTAATGAGAATGGAAATATCTTAAGGATATAATAATAGCAAGACTTCTCATCATTAGTAAACAGGGTGGCTATATCATTTAACTTGGTAAGATGTGCCACAACAGTTTCAGATTCAGTGCCATAAAAAGGATCGATTCAACTAAAGTAATAATCTCAGGATCAACAGAGAATTCATAATCCTTATCAGTAACAAAGATAGGCAAAAGCAGGGTCATGTTTCATTCTAGCATTTAAAGTCTTTTATTTCAGCTTAGCTAATAATTTCTTAAGATCTGATATATCATTGCGAGCAAGAAAATCTCTAGCAGTTTCTTCATCCATAACATAACCCTTAGGAACAACAGGTAATTCATAATCAGGGGGAGAACTTTCATCATCACTATCATCAATAATAGCATCTTGAATAATTTCATTCTCTCTAACCCTAGCAAGTTGTTCATCAAGAAATTCACCTAATGGCAAAGTAGTATCACGCACAGAAGTTGTTTCATCATAAGTATCATGCATAGCAGAAGTGGCATCATCAATAACATGTGACATATCAGAATTCATAGCAGTAGCAGGTTTAGGTGTCGCAAGCTTACTAATAACAGAAGGAGAATCTAGTGCAGAGCTAGATGGCAGTTCCTTTTACTAGCACATCCGCGGGAGGAACCTAAGCCTCCATGCCAATATTTCAGGCCTGGGTAACGATAGCGGAGCAGATTAACTGTCCGGCTCCGCTGCCTGAAGATCCAGAATTGCCTCTTCTGACGAAGATGCTGTTTCCAGCGCCCTATGTGGTGCCGGAGAAGAAGGCCAAGAAGAAGGCCGCGGGGACCAGAGATGGTCTCTGGCGCAAGGTTGCATCGGACATGACGTCCGAAGACACCGAGTCGCACTCCTCCACCAAAGATGAGGAGGAGGAAGAGGAAATCCACCCCCCCCTACTGGGGGAAGAAAGAAGAGGAAGGCCGCCATGCATGGGGAGGCCAAGGTGTCCAAGAAGGGGCAAACCTTCCTTCCAGACCATTCCACCGCAACCACCAACAGCGGCGAGGAGTGGGAACCCAGGGTCAAGCCCCTGGCTAAGTCGTGAGTATCCGGACACAATAGTATTTCCGATATGTTTGCTTTATTGCTTCTTAATGTGCCAGACGTGCACCTGCAGTCCGGCCAAATCCAACATCGAGATATCCTCCTCTTCGGAGGGATCGCTGGACCCGTTGGCGAAGAATAGCGAGTCTCTTCTGACAGCCTCCTCCCCCAAGGCCGCGGACGACACCGAGGTGTTGTCTCGAAGGATACCAGGCCAAGGGGAGACAGTTCCGGAGACTCCTCTAGGAGAAACCCCAGTCGCCGGACACATGGGAGGAAAGACCCCCACGGACTCTAATAATGGGGGCCGCAGCCAGTTTGGCCCCCACCCGAATACAGCTCCGAAAATCCAAGTGGTTCCGGATTCAGGTAGGCAGCCTCTCCCTAAGGAGGGCGAGCCTCCTGTACCGATGACCTCTGTCCACCCAGAGGCACCCGACAGCTTGTTGGAAACGCTTCGCGGCGCTTCCATTGATGAAGAACACCGTACTCTTATGAGTACGGTGATTGAGAAGGTCCGGTCCGCCAAAAGCGGATTGACTGAAGCCTGCACTAGCCTTCTAACAGGCTTTAAGGTAAGTAATAAAATTGTGACAGAATATCACAGTATAGACAGTAGCCCCTGATGCTCTATTTGGTGTTCGGAAAGAAAAGCCGAACATAGGATCAAATAATATTCGTAGGATTCTAACATAAGATGTCTATGTAAATAAGCAGGCTTCGCTACTGGCCGTTGCTGCTTGTATTGCGGAGGTCTCTGGACTAAAGTAGGACCTGGAGTGGACCGAGGGAGAGCTCGTCCTCGTGAAGAGGCAGCTGGAGGAAAGTCAAGGTACATAATACCCTGCATGTGTAGTTATGAAGGATAAATGGTTTCTGCTGATAAAAGCGTCATGAACTTTTATAGGGGCCACAACCGAAGTGGCGGCCCTTAAGAAGGCGCTTGCCAAGGCTGAAGACAAAGCAACCAAGGAACACGCCGTGTGCGAGAACCAAGAGGCCCGGGTCAGCGAGGTCCAACAAGAGCTCCAGGATTTCTTCCAGAAGTACGAATCCTTAGAGCGTGACTCTAAGACTCAAGAGTCCGAGCTTGCCAAGGCCCTCCAGAGCGCACAAGATGCCAGAGCCGAAGCCCAGAGGGCCCTCCAGGAGACCCAGGCAGCCAAGAAGATTGCGGCGGGTAAGGCATTTGTTATGCAAAGCAAGCATGTGAAGGAGACATTCTTTTTACTTACCCGAATTTGGAGTTCTCCAGGAGTGTTTATGGATCTGCTGTTCAGCATATCAGATGTCGCAGAGTTCAACCGAGCCGAATAAGGGAGCTCAACAGAGAAGTTGTTCTGGTCTCAATATTTTGGGGCAGAACATCTGATGCCCTTGAGCGACCAGCTGAAGCAACTGGTCGAGCTGCACAAGGCAGCCGAACTGGCCATGAAGGACCTCATAGTCCGGCTATGGCCTGCCGAGCCTATGCCCAGCAGCTACTTTGGACTCGTGAAGCGGCTTGTGAGTGCCTGCCCACGACTTGAAGTCATAAAGCGGACGGTTTGCATTGAAGGTGCGCGGATGGCCTTTGCCCATGCAAAGATGCATTTGGCTAAGATGGACGCCACGACGCTGATGATTGAGGGGCCACCGAAGGGCAAGGAGCACCGCCAACCCGAAATATATTATGACAGTGTCCTGAAGGGATCTCGCCTTGTGGCGGAGCAATGTACAAAAGATGTAATAGAATGCATGCATTTTATCCTGCAATATGAAACAAGTTCATTTGCGCAATATAATGCTTGTTGATTTAAAATTTTACCTCTTGTGCAGCCATTTATAAAATCTGAGAGTTGGCCAGTCGTCGGCTTCTGCCCCATGTAACTAGTACCGGGGTGTTTGGGATAAATTTAAACACTATTTATCCAAGTTTTTGGTCCTTTAAGGAGGTGTCTAGCGCAACGAACAAGGCAATCAGACTATACAATTTTATCACACTCACTTAGCCATAGAAGTTCTATAATTTTAAATTTTGGCGTAGCCCGTGGTATTCGGAACGCCGAACTTGGGGCACTATACACACCTAAATTGGACAAAAACCGAATCCACGCATAAAGCGGAAAAAATCTTTAAGGATTTGAAACCTCTCGAACAGCGACCAGCTCTCGCCGCATCATGACAGTCAGTTTCCGGCTTTCTCTACTGAGGTGCTCATCCGGAAGAACCGGGACACAATTGCAGTAGTTCTCCCTTTACTACCCTAGCCGATATAGCAGAACGTAGGGTAGCAAGCACAGGAGTCGGGCAACCCAACCATTGACCCAAGACATGATTCGGAGCTGATGCATATAATGCTATAAGTTCGGGGTGCCGCACTGTTAAAAGTGTTCGGACTTTCTTGCCATGTTATGGGGTACACTGAAGTCCCTGGCGAACTGAACGTACCAGAATGTACGGGTGCGATTTGTAATAAATAAACAGACAAGGAAAAATGAAGTAATAAGCTAATGCTGCAAATTATTTTCCATTGTTATTTGAGTAATACGTCAAGGCGATAAGCGAATAGGGCTATTTGACATGCCCTGGCCAAGAGCGAGCTGCGTGTGGGTATGTAAAACAGGTATAGTGATCGTTAGCAGGGACCACCTGGGGATTCCCTTGTACGTCAAAGCTCCTTGCTTCCTTGGTGTATCCGTCACGTGATGAGTCCGATGATCAGGTTATGAGAAGAGCCTCGACAAGAGAAAAACCTGAAAGAAAGAAAAAGGTGAAGGTATGTGGATCCAGGGCGGTTGAGCCGCATTGTGGATCGTGGTCTACCTGTGCCTCCGTCTATGCCCATGGTTTTTGAAGTGCGTAATTATGTATGCGCGGCACAAATTTCACCGCTTGATTGGGACTAGGACGGAGGCCGAATTGCTAGATGAGCTCTAGACGGGCCGAACGGTCCTGTTGCAGAGTAGTTCAGACTCGCTTGACGGTGTCCGAGGGCTTTATTGCCGAATTGAGGGTCTGCCTAGGAAGGCTGCTCTGTACTTCTGCTGCAAGGGCCGCGGTGTGCTCCTCC
>NC_041381.1:421942967-421944240 GCF_002162155.2 Triticum dicoccoides
TACGGAGGGAGCGCTCTGTATTTCCATTGACTGTTATAACACCTCGAGGTCCGGGCATCTTGAGCTTGAGGTAGGCATAGTGTGGCACCGCATTGAATCAAGCGAATGTGGTTCGTCCAATTAGTGCGTGATAACCACTGCGGAAGGGGATGATGTCAAAGATTAACTCCTCGCTTCGGAAGTTATCCGGGGATCCGAAGACCACTTCCAGTGTGATTGAGCCTATACAACAGGCCTCTACACCTGGTATGACACCTTTGAAGGTGGTTTTGGTGGGTTCGATCCTTGAGGGATTGATACCCATTTTGCGCACCGTATCCTGATAAAGCAGGTTCAGGCTGTTGCCACCGTCCATGAGGAATCGTGTGAGGTGGAATCCGTCAATAATAGGTCAAGGACCAGCGCGGCTGAGCCGCCATGACGAGTACTGGTTAGATGGTCCCTGCGGTCAAAGGTGATCGGACAGGAAGACCATGGGTGGAACTTTTGGCCGACTGGTGCTAACCCACAAGTGTAGGGGATCGCAACAGCTTTCGAGGGTAGAGTATTCAACCCAAATTTATTGATTCGACACAAGGGGAGCCAAAGAATATTATTGAGTATTAGCAGTTGAGTAGTCAATTCAACCACACCTAGATAACTTAGTATCTGCAGCAAAGTATTTAGTAGCAAAGTAGTATGATAGTAAAGGTAACAGTGGCAAAAGTAAAGATAATAGTTTTGTAGTAATTGTAACAGTAGCAACATAAAAGTAAATAAGCAAAGCACAAGATGTGAAAACCTCGTAGGCATTGGACCAGTGATGGATAATTATGTCAGATGCGATTCCTCATGTAAAAGCTATAACATAGGATGACATAGAACTAGCTCCAATTCATCAATGTATTGTAGGCATGTATTCCGAATATAGTCATACGTGCTTATGGAAAAGAACTTGCATGACATCTTTTGTCCTACCCTCCCGTGGCAGCGGGGTCCTAGCGGAAACTAAGGGATATTAAGGCATCATTTTAATAGAGAACCGGACCAAAGCATTAACACATAGTGAATACATGAACTCCTCAAACTATGGTCATCATCGAGAAGTATCCCGATTATTGTCACTTCGGGGTTGTCGGATCATAACACATAATAGGTGATTATAGACTTGCAAGATAGGATCAAGAACACACATATATTCATGAAAACATAATAGGTTCAGATCTGAAATCATGGCACTCGGGCCCTAGTGACAAGCATTAAGCATAGCAAAGTCATAGAAACATCAATCTCA
>NC_041381.1:421944250-421950078 GCF_002162155.2 Triticum dicoccoides
AACATAGTGGATACTAGGGATAAACCCTCACAAAACTAACTTGATTACATGGTAAAAATCTCATCCAACCCATCACCGTCCAGCAAGCCTACGATGGAATTACGCACGCACGGCGGTGAGCATCATGAAGTTGGTGATGGAGGATGGTTGATGATGATGACGGCGACGAATCCCGCTCTCCAGAGCCCCGAACGGACTCCAGATCAGCCCTCCCGAGAGAGATTAGGGCTTGGCGGCGGCTCTGTATCGTAAAACACGATGAAACTTCCTCTCTGATTTTTTTCTCCGCGAGACGGAATATATGGAGTTAGAGTTGAGGTCGGCGGAGCCTCAGGGGGCCCATGAGACAGGGGGCGCGCCCGGGGGGGCGCCCCCCACCCTCGTGGATAGGGTGTCGGCCCCCTGGTCTTGATTCTTTCGTCGATATTTTTTATATTTTCCAAAACTTGCCTCCGTGGATTTTCAGGACATTCCGAGAACATTTGTTTTCTACACATAAAACAACATCATGGCAGTTCTGCTGAAAACAGCGTCAGTCCGGGTTAGTTTCATTCAAATAATGCAAGTTAGAGTCCAAAACAAGGGCAAAAGTGTTTGGAAAAGTAGATACGTTGGAGACGTATCAACTCCCCCAAGCTTAAACCTTTTCTTGTCCTCAAGCAATTCAGTTGATAAACTGAAAGTGATAAAGAAAAACTTTTACAAACTCTGTTTGCTCTTGTTGTTGTAAACATGCAAAGCCAGCATTCAGGTTTCAGCAAATATTATGAACTAACCATACTCACAATAACACTTAGGTCTCACATTTACTCATATCAATGGCATAATCAGCTAGCGAGCCATAATAATAAAACTCGGATGACAACACTTTCTCAAAACAATCATAACATGATATAACAAAATGGTATCTCGCTAGCCCTTTCTAAGACCGCAAAACATAAATGCAGAGCACCTTTAAAGATCAAGGACTGACTAAACATTGTAATTCATGGTAAAAGAGATCCAGTCAAGTCATACCCAATATAAACCAATAGTAATGAATGCAAATGACAGTGTGCTCTCCAGCGGGTGCTTTTTAATAAGAAGGTGATGACTCAACATAAAAGTAAATAGATAGGCCCTTCGTAGAGGGAAGCAGGGATTTGTAGAGGTGCCAGAGCTCGGTTTTTAAATAGAGATTCAATAACATTTTGAGCGGCATACTTTCACTGTTAACGCAACAACTATGAGATGGCTTTATCTTCCATACTACATGCATTATAGGTAGTTCCCAAACAGAATGGTAAAAGTTTATACTCCCCCACCACCAACAAGCATCAATCCATGGCTTGCTCGAAACAACGAGTGCCTCCAACTAACAACAGCCCTGGGGGAGTTTTTTTTAATTATATTGATTTGCTTTCATCTTTTTGGATCATGGGGCTGGGCATCCCGGTTACCGGACCTTTCTCATGAATGAGGAGCGGAGTCCACTCCTCTTGAGAATAACCCACCTAGCATGGAAGATATAGGCAGCCCTAGTTTAAACATGAGCTGTTCGAGCATACAAAACAGAATTTCATTTGAAGGTTTGGAGTTTGGCACATACAAATTTACTTGGAATGGCAGGTAGATACCGCATATAGGAAGGTATGGTGGACTCATATGGAATAACTTTGGGGTTTAAGGAGTTTGGATGCACAAGCAGTATTCCCGCTTAGTACACGTGAAGGCTAGCAAAAGACCGGGAAGCGACCAACTGAGAGAGTGACAACAATCATGAACATGCATTAAAATTAATTCACACCGAATACAAACATGAGTAGGATATAATCCACCATGAACATAAATATCGTGAAGGCTATGTTAATTTGTTTCAACTACATGCGTGAACATGTGCCAAGTCGAGTCACTCAATTTATTCAAAGGAGGATACCATCCCATCATACCACATCATAATCATTCTAATAGCATGATGGCACGCAAGGTAAACCATTATAACTCATAGCTAATCAAGCATGGAACAAGTAACCATAATCTCTAAATGTCATTGCAAATATGTTTACTTCATAATAAGCTGAATCAGGAACGATGAACACATCATATTTACAAAAACAAGAGAGGTCGAGTTCATACCAGCTTCTCTCATCTCAATCAGTCCATCATATATCGTCATTACTGCCTTTCACTTGCACGACCGAACGATGTGTATAATAATAATAGTGCACATGCATTGGACTAAGCTGGAATCTGCAAGCATTCAACTCAATAGAGTAATATGGGCTCTAAGTTAAACAATCATGCATATGAGAGCCACTAAACACTTTCAATATGGTCTTCTACTCTCGACCCCCAAAGGAAAGAAAAGAAAATAAAACTATTTACACGGGAAAGCTCCCAACAAGCAAGAAGAAGAACGAGAAATCTTTTTGGGTTTTCATTTTAATTCTACTACAAGAATGGAAATTAAACTAACTAATATTTTTTGGTTTTTCTTAAGGTTTATCAAACACACAAGAAGAAAACTAGAAAAATGAAATTTAAACTAGCATAGATAATACAATGAAAGGGTATGAGCACCGACGATTAGAATAGTGTGTGAACATGAATGTAAAGTCGGTGAGAAATATGTACTCCCCCAAGCTTAGGCTTTTGGCCTGAGTTGGTCTAATGCCAAGGGTAGCCTGGCTGATATCCGTAGTTGTAACTGGGTCGTACTGAGATGCAGCAGCAAATGCCTCTTGAGCTGTGGCATGTTGGCGAGCCGCCTCCGCTCTCCCCTCGTGTTTAGCTGCTTCCTCCCTGGTAACAACATATCTTCCTTTTGTCTGGTAATCAAAAAGGAAAGGAGCAGGAAGAGTAACATGGAAAGCGCTACGTCTGTCAAAGATTAGTCGATACTGAAGGAATTGTTCATTCCTCTTAAGAAAATGATGTTGGACCATAACGTCATAATCTAAATAAACAGGAAGCAACATCATATCCCCCTCTCGTGGGGATATTCCAAGATAATATGCCACACGGGTCGCATAAATTCCTCCAAATAAATCTCCAGCTCTACCGTTATTATGCAACCTACGTGCAACTATTGCCCCCAAGTTATAATCTTTATAACCTAACACAGCACTCTTTACGACACAAAGATCAGGCACACACATATGACATGCTTCATATTTACAGTTAATGCATCTACCAATGAAGAGAGCAAAATAATGTATAGCAGGAAAATAAATGCTCCATATGGTAGCTTGTGCAATGTCCCTAGATTCTCCCACAGTAATACTAGCAAGGAAATCTCTAAATTCCGATTTGTGGGGATCATTAATATTGCCCCACTGTGGAAGTTTGCAAGCAGTTGTAAAATCCTCTAAGTCCATGGTATAAGATGTATCATAGATATCAAATAGGACACTCGGAGAATTACATGTACATTTATATTTAAACCTTCGCACAGATGAATCAGTCAATTGATAGTACTGAGGACACTTATCTTGTAAGAAGTCCTCCAGATCGGCATTACGCACATATGCGTCAAATTCCTCCTTAAAGCCTGCTTCGACCATAAAATCATCGGATGGCCACTCACAAGCTCGTACTTCTGCGTCCCTCGGTAGTTCAACATCTTGCTCATGTATAGCAATCATGGGTCCTTTCTTTACCGAGGAACCACCTTGGTACATTCTCCTAGACATAATTCTTTTTCTGAATTTTTTTTGAAATTTTACTAACTTCAAAATAAAAGTGAATGAAACTAAACAAGATTGATAGCAACTACTCCTACAAGTGCCTAGAGCCTATATCATGCATTAGAATTACTTGCGACCTCATAATATTGACATGCAAGTTCAAGAACAGGGTCACCTATGCAGCAAAAATTTGCAATGAATAAAGCACTAGAACAAAAACTAATTGGACCAATGGAGGAGTCACATACGAAGCAACAATCTCCCAAAGCAGTTTTGTTAATGGAGCTTTAAGCAAGGAGATCGAAAATCGAAGCAAAATGAGCTAGAACTCGTGCTTGAGCTGGATGGGGATATTTTTTGGGAAGAAGATGGAGTGTGTGGGTGCTCACATAAGTGGAGAGGGGGCCACCACGGGCCCACGAGACAAGGGGCGCGCCCAGGGGGTGTGGGCGCACCCTCCACTCTCGTGGCCTGGTGCTTGCCCCTCCTGCAGTTATTTCAGTGCCTAAAATCCTCAAATATTTCATAAAAAATCATACTAAATTTGCAGGGCATTTGGAGCACTTTTATTTTCGGGATATTTTTTATTGCACGGATAATTCAGAAAATAGACAAATAATACTTTTTTTGCTTTATATATTCTAAATAAAAGAAAGTAAAAAGAGGGTACAGAAGGTTGTGCCTTCTAGTTTCATCCATCTCATGATCATCAAAATGAATCCACTAACAAGGTTGATCAAGTCTTGTTAACAAACTCATTCCGAATAACACTGAACCGGAGAAATTTCGAATAACACTAAGTTACCTCAACGGGGATATGAACATCCCCAACAATAAGAATATCATACTTTTTCTTGACAGTAGGGAGAGGAAATTCAAAACCTCCAATAATAATAGTTGGAACTTTTCCAATGGAATTGATGCTATGAACTTGAGATTGTTTCCTTGGAAAGTGTAACGTATGCTCATTGCCATTAACATGAAAAGTGACATTGCCTTTGTTGCAATCAATAACAGCCCCTGCAGTATTCAAAAAGGGTCTACCAAGGATAATCGACATACTATCGTCCTCAGGAATATCAAGAATAACAAAGTCCATTAAGATAGTGGCATTTGCAACCACAACAGGCACATCCTCACAAATACCGACAGGTATAGCAGTTGATTTATCAGCCATTTGCAAAGATATTTCAGTAGGTGTCAACTTATTCAATTCAAGTCTATGATATAAAGAGAGAGACATGACACTAACACCGGCTCCAAGATCACATAAAGCACTTCTAACATAATTTCTTTTAATGGAACATGGTATAGTTGGTACCCCCGGATCTCCAAGTTTCTTTGTATTCCACCCTTAAAAGTGTAATTAGCAAGCATTGTGGAAATTTCAGCTTCCGGTATCTTTCTTTTGTTTGTAATGATATCCTTCATATATTTAGCATAGGGGTTTACTTTAAGCATATGAGTTAAGTGCATACGTAAGAAGATAGGTCTAATCATTTCAGCAAAGCGCTCAAAATCCTCATCATTCTTTGTCTTGGATGGTTTAGGAGGAAAGGGCATGGGTTTCTGAACCCATGGTTCTCTTTCTCTACCGTGCTTCCTAGCAACAAAATATCTCTTATCATAATGTTGATTCTTTGATTGTGGGTTATCAAGATCAACAACAGGTTCAATTTATACTTCATTACTTTTGCTAGGTTGAGCATCAACATGAACATTATCATTAACATTATCACTAGGTTCATGTTCATCACCTGATTGTGTTTCAGCATCAGAAATAGAAATATCATTGGGATTCTCAGGTGTGTCTACACCAGGTTCATTAGAAGCATGCAAAGTCCTATCGTTTTTCTTTTTCTTCTTTTTGGAAGAACTATGTGCCTCTAAATTATTTCTCTGAGAATCTTGCTCGATTCTCTTAGGGTGGTGTCACGCCCAATATGCGACCCTATCCAAAAGGAACTCGAAGGTCCCACCAAGGATAGACCCGCATATTGAAACGCTTTTGCAAGGTGGATATCATTACATCAACATTACATAATAGATGGGGATACATACAAAAGGCATACAATGCCACTCGAATACAACAATACATCATATATAAGATCAACATCCGACTACGGATGAAACACAAATAGAAACTCAAATGACATTCACCCT
>NC_041381.1:421950506-421954270 GCF_002162155.2 Triticum dicoccoides
CTAGCCCAGGCTGCCGACCTGGAACCTATCCCCTGATCAAGAAGAAGCAGAAGAAGAACTCCAACACAAGAAAACATCGCTCTCGCATCATGATCATCGCATAAACCTGTACCTGCAACTGTTGTTGTAGTAATCTGTGAGCCACGAGGACTCAGCAATCCCATTACCATGGGTATCAAGACTAGCAAAGCTTAATGGGAAAGGAAGGGGTAAAGTGGTGAGGCTGCAGCAGCGACTAAGCATATATGGTGGCTAACATACGCAAATAAGAGCGAGAAGAGAGCAAGCAGAATGGTCGTGAAGCTAGCAATGATCAAGAAGTGATCCTGAACTCCTACTTATGTCAAACATAACCCAGAAACCGTGTTCACTTCCCGGACTCCGCCGAAAAGAGACCATCACAGCTACACACACACGGTTGATGCGTTTTAATTCGGATCTGGTGTCAAGTTATCTACAACCGGACATTAACAAATTCCCATCTGCCTATAACCGCAGGCACGGCTTTCGAAAGTTTATACCCTGCAGGGGTGTCCCAACTTAGCCCATGATAAGCTCTCGCGATCAACAAAGGATATACCTTCTCCCAGGAAGACCCGATCAGACTCGGAATCCCGATTTACAAGACATTTCGACAATGGTAAAACAAGACCAGCAAAGCCGCCCGATGCACCGACAATCCCGATAGGAGCTGCACATATCTCGTTCTCAGGGCAACAACGGATAGGTGAGCCTACGAGTAAAACCAACCCTCGAGTTGCCCCGAGGTGGCCCCGCAGTCTGCCCGGTTCAGACCAACACTTAGACAAGCACTGGCCCGGGGGGGCTAAAATAAAGATGACCCTCGGGTTAATTACTCCCAAGGGAAATGTAGGTGATGGTGAGGCAAATGGTAAAAACCAAGGTTGGGCCTTGCTGGAGGAGTTTTATTCAAAGCGAACTGTCAAGGGGGTCCCATAAATCACCCGACCGCGTAAGGAACGCAAAATCCGGGAACATAACACCGGTATGACGGAAACTAGGGCGGCAAGAGTGGAACAAAACACCAGGCATAAGGCCGAGTCTTCCACCCTTTAGCAAATATATAGATGCATTAATAATATAAGAGATATTGTGATATCCCAACATAATCCTATCCATCATGGGGCAATCTTCCACTTCACCTGCAACTAGCAACGCTATAAGAGGGTTGAGCAAAGCGTAACATAGCCAAACAACGGTTTGCATAGGAAATCTATCAAAGGTTAGAGGTTCATGGCAATATGGGAGGCTTGATAAACAGGTGATAGGTAGCGCAGCAAAGCGATAGAACGAAGCAAACTAGCATAGCAATGATAGTAGTGAGATCCAGGGTAGCGGTCATCTTGCTTGAAATCCCGCAAGGAAGAAGAACGAGTCCATGAAGAAGACAAACGGATGAAGCCACGAAGACGAACCAAGCGTAGACGAACGAATCCTCACGATCGCAACGAAACGGGAACTATCGAGAAGAAGCACACAACATAGTAAACACACCACACATAGACAAGACATGATGCACAACAAACATGATGCATGACAAAGCTACCATTAAGCTACTTATGGCAAGGGATGATGCAAACAAGAGCAACACATCAAAGCAAGTTTAAATGAGGCCGGGAACAACATATAACAATTCCGGTAAGTCCTCATATGCAAGTTTCGAAATTGTTCCAGATCTGAATAAAACTTATGTTCAAGTTGCTAAACAGCAAGTTAAGACGCACCAAGATGATCTACACGAGATTCTAGTCAAGTTACATATAAAGTTCATTTAATTCGGAGCTACGGCCTAGAAGATATGAGCAAAACAAGTTAAACATGGCATTGATGCGAAATGCATACAAACATCAAGAAAACACCTCAAAACATGGATGCAACATGATAATATGGAACTACATGCAATTCTAAGCAAGTTTCATATAGAGCACACTCAAAACGGAGCAACAGTTCAACACATGCACTATATACAAGGTTAAAGGACAAGCTGTCCAAAACAGCAACTTGGCATATTGCAAGCATCGAAACAACATGCTACAGCATCTCAACATGAAAACAAAAGACATGGGCATGATGTACAGGTAAAGCATAACAAAACATGAACACTGAACTATCTCTAGAAATCAATAGAACATGCTCAAACACACATGGCAAGATTGCAAATAATAACAGTTCAGACTTTGCAGAAATAACATCAGGTTGCAATGTTTAGATCTACCAAACAACATGTTACAGGAACTTATCATGGCAAACAAAGGCATGGCATGATACTACTAAATTCATAGAACAAAAGTCCCTTACTGACCATAAGCCAAAAAGGATCAGAAGATATGATGGCACCCACGTAAACATAGGAAGTTATATTACAGATTCAAACATGGCAGGAACAACAATAAGTAGGCATGTTGGCGAGCTTGTACCACTCACCACAGAGTATTACATGGCATTGAAAGGCAACCAACAGTAAGAAGACATGTTTATGAAGCTAAGCATGGCAAGAGCAAGTTCATAGGGTGCATGGAACACTAGCAATAATCATGGCAACAACTAAACTTAATGTTAACAGGCTGACAGCAACATTATTAAGCAATTTTAGAGCAAGATTACAACAAGCTAAAGCAGGATATAAATGCAACCAGGGGAATGGATGGATAGAGCATGACATGTATAACAAAATACCCTTAGTGAACATCTCCAGATTATGCATAGAATGACTTGTAGCAGCAGGTTTATATCGCATCACGAAATAACAGATTCAGCCTAGCAAAACAGCAACAGCAAGTACCCTACAAAACAAGATTGATTCACTCACCACAAGTCATTGCATGACAAGATAAGCATAGCATCATCAAGAAGACATGTTTGTGAAATAAACCAAGGCAAGAACAAGTTCATAGCATGCAAGGAGCAACTACAACAACCTTGGCAAAATTGAATAACATGTAAACAATCTACCAGGAAACATTTCGTAGCAAAAGTAGAGCACGAAAATGACATGCTAGACTACTCCATAATTGCAAACCGGCATGAATGGATAGACAACAACCATATGTTCAAAACACCCTTACTGAAGTATCTCAAAATATGCATGGATCTCTTTATAGCATCATGTTTACATGGCATCAAAATAACAGCAGAACAGGGACTAAAATCAGCAACATCACTTAGCCTAGTTTACATGCTTGTGCTAATCACCACATTGATCACAAAAATACATGGCATGCACCCCTGTAAATATGGCATGGCATAGATCAAAACACATGTAGACATCAACCTCATAGGATGCACACATCAATCATGGAAAAAATGACAAAAGAGCATGTTCTGTTAACAGACAGCAGACAACATTATGAAGCACTCTTGCAACGATGATTCAGGCATCAAGATGAACTCAAATGAACATGATGCAATGGAATGAAATGAAGTACTCGTCGAGACGAACAATTTGACAAATTATACGCACGAAACGGAGCTATGGATGCATAGATATGATGCGATGAACATGGCATGATTATGCAAAAATATTCGGGACAGTGGATTTTCGGGGTCAACCTTGGGTTTGCACGGAAATCGAAGCAGGGCCGGAGCTCGCCGGAGATGTGGCCGGAGAGGAGGGATATGGCGGTCGGCGTGGTTGGGGAGGACGCCGGCGAGGACGGGGAAGGCCGGAGGGAGCGCGGGACGGCCGGATCCGGCGGCGCGGGGGCACGCCCGGCCGGAGGCGAGGCGCGGCCGGTGGGGCCTGC
>NC_041381.1:421954280-421958172 GCF_002162155.2 Triticum dicoccoides
GAAGGGACTGAGGAGTAAAAAGAATTCCTACTCTCCGATATAACTAGACTCCAAAACAGTTTTCTTCTAGACTCAACAACGTCCAGACTACACGATGAATCAAGGGGGCTCCTAAGGTTGGTCGAGGCTCAGATACCAACTTGTCACGCCCAATATGTGACCCTATCCAAAAGTAACTCGAAGGTCCCACCAAGGATAGACCCCCATATTGAAACGCTTTTGCAAGGTGGATATCATTACATCAACATTACATAATAGATGGGGATACATACAAAAGGCATACAATGCCACTCGAATACAACAATACATCATATATAAGATCAACATTCGACTACGGATGAAACACAAACAGAAACTCAAACGACATCCACCCTGCTAGCCCAGGCTGCCGACCTAGAACCTATCCCCTGATCGAAGAAGAAGCAGAAGAAGAACTCCAACACAAGCAAACATCGCTCTCGCGTCATGATCATCGCATAAACCTGTACCTGCAACTGTTGTTGTAGTAATCTGTGAGCCACGAGGACTCAGCAATCCCATTACCATGGGTATCAAGACTAGCAAAGCTTAATGGGAAAGGAAGGGGTAAAGTGGTGAGGCTGCAGCAGCGAGTAAGCATATATGGTGGCTAACATACGCAAATAAGAGCGAGAAGAGAGCAAGCAGAACGGTCATGAAGCTAGCAATAATCAAGAAGTGATCCTGAACTCCTACTTACGTCAAACATAAACCAAAAACCGTGTTCACTTCCCGGACTCCGCCGAAAAGAGACCATCACGGCTACACACACGGTTGATGCGTTTTAATTCGGATCTGGTGTCAAGTTATCTACAACCGGACATTAACAAATTCCCATCTGCCTATAACCGCAGGCACGGCTTTCGAAAGTTTATACCCTGCAGGGGTGTCCCAACTTAGCCCATGATAAGCTCTCGCGATCAACGAAGGATATACCTTCTCCCAGGAAGACCCGATCAGACTCGGAATCCCGGTTTACAAGACATTTAGACAATGGTAAAACAAGACCAGCAAAGCCGCCTAATGCGCCGACAATCCCGATAGGAGCTGCACATATCTCGTTCTCAGGGCAACACCGGATAGGTGAGCCTACGAGTAAAACCAACCCTCGAGTTGCCCCGAGGTGGCCCCGCAGTCTGCCCGGTTCGGACCAACACTTAGACAAGCACTGGCTCGGGGGGGCTAAAATAAAGATGACCCTCGGGTTAATTACTCCCAAGGGAAATGTAGGTGATGGTGAGGCAAATGGTAAAAACCAAGGTTGGGCCTTGCTGGAGGAGTTTTATTCAAAGCGAACTGTCAAGGGGGTCCCATAAATCACCCGACCGCGTAAGGAACGCAAAATCCGGGAACATAACACCGGTATGACGGAAACTAGCGCGGCAAGAGTGGAACAAAACACCAGGCATAAGGCCGAGTCTTCCACTCTTTACCAAATATATAGATGCATTAATAATATAAGAGATATTGTGATATCCCAACATAATCCTGTCCATCATGGGGCAATCTTCCACTTCACCTGCAACTAGCAACGCTATAAGAGGGTTGAGCAAAGCGGTAACATAGCCAAACAACGGTTTGCATAGGAAAGGTATCAAAGGTTAGAGGTTCATGGCAATATGGGAGGCTTGATAAACAGGTGATAGGTAGCGCAGCAAAGCGATAGAACAAAGCAAACTAGCATAGCAATGATAGTAGTGAGATCCAGGGTAGCGGTCATCTTGCCTGAAATCCCGCAAGGAAGAAGAATGAGTCCACGAAGAAGATGAACGGATGAAGCCACGAAGACGAACCAAGCGTAGACGAACGAATCCTCACGATCGCAACGAAACGGGAACTATCGAGAAGAAGCACACAACATAGTAAACTCACCACACATAGACAAGACATGATGCACAACAAACATAATGCATGACAAAGCTACATGAAGCTACTTATGGCAAGGGATAATGCAAACAAGAGCAACACATCAAAGCAAGTTTAAATGAGGCCGGGAACAACATATAACAATTCCGGTAAGTCCTCATATGCAAGTTTCGAAATTGGTCCAGATCTGAATAAAACTTATGTTCAAGTTGTTAAACAGCAAGTTAAGACGCACCAAGATGATCTACACGAGATTCTAGTCAAGTTACATATAAAGTTCATTTAATTCGGAGCTACGGCCTAGAAGATATGAGCAAAACAAGTTAAACATGGCATTGATGCGAAATGCATACAAACATCAAGCAAACACCTCAAAACATGAATGCAACATGATAATATGGAACTACATGCAATTCTAAGCAAGTTTCATATAGAGCACACTCAAAACGGAGCAACGGTTCAACACATGCACTCTATACAAGGTTAAAGGACAAGCTGTCCAAACCAGCAACTAGGCATATTGCAGGCATCAAAACAACATGCTACAACATCTCAACATGAAAACAAAAGACATGGGCATGATGTACAGGTAAAGCATAACAAAACATGAACACTAAACTATCTCTAGAAATCAATAGAACATGCTCAAACACACATGGCAAGATTGCAAATAATAACAGTTCAGACTTTGCAGAAATAACATCAGGTTGCAATGTTTAGATCTATCAAACAACATGTTACAGGAACTTATCATGGCAAACAAAGGCATGGCATGATACTACTAAATGCATAGAACAAAAGTCCCTTACTGACCATAAGCCAAAAAGGATCAGAAGATATGATGGCACCCACGTAAACATATCAAGTTATATTACAGATTCAAACATGGCAAGAACAACAATAAGTAGGCATGTTGGTGAGCTTGTACCACTCACCACAGAGCATTACATGACATGGCAAGGCAACCAAAAGTATGAAGACATGTTTATGAAGCTAAGCATGGCAATAGCAAGTTCATAGGGTGCATGGAACACAAGCAACAATCATGGCAACAACTGAACTTAATGTTAACAGGCTGACACCAACATTATTAAGCAACTTTAGAGCAATATTACAAAAAGCTACAGCAGGCTATAAATGCAACCAGGGGCATGGATGGATAGAGCATGACATGTAGAACAAAATACCCTTAGTGTACATCTCCAGATTATGCATAGAATGACTTGTAGCAGCAGGTTTACATCGCATCACGAAATAACAGATTCAGCCTAGCAAAACAGCAACAGCAAGTACCCTACTAAACAAGCTTGATTCACTCACCACAAGTCATTGCATGACAAGATAAGCATAGCATCATCAATAAGACATGTTTGTGAAATAAACCAAGGCAAGAACAAGTTCATAGCATGCAAGGAGCAACTACAACAACCTTGGCAAAATTGAATAACATGTAAACAATCTGCCAGGAAACATTTTGTAGCAAAAGTAGAGCATGAAAATTACATGCTAGACTACTCCATAATTTCAAACAGGGGCATGAACAGATAGAGAACAACCATATGTTCAAAACACCCTTACTGAAGTATCTCAAAATATGCATGGATCTCTCTGTAGCATCATGTTTACATGGCATCAAAATAACAGCAGAACAGGGACTAAAATCAGCAACATCACGAAGCCTAGTTTACATGCTTGTGCTAGTCACCACATTGATCACAAAAATACATGGCATACACCCCTGTAAATATGGCATGGCATAGATCAAAACATATGTAGACATCAACCTCATAGGATGCACACATCAATCATGGAAAAAATGACAAAAGAGCATGTTCTGTTAACAGACAGCAGACAACATTATGAAGCACTCTTGCAACAATGATTCAGGCATCAAGATGAACTCAAATGAATATGATGCAATGGAATGAAATGAAGTACTCGTCGAGACGAACAATTTGACAAATTACACGCACGAAATGGAGCTACGGATGCATAGATATGATGCGAT
>NC_041381.1:421958765-422035902 GCF_002162155.2 Triticum dicoccoides
CGCGGGTCGGCGGCGGCCAGGCTGGGCGGCGGCGCGGCCGGGCGGCGGCGGGCGCGGAGCGGGCCCGCGCGGGCCCCAGATGGGCTCCGCGGGCCGCGGCAGCAGGGAGGGCACGGGTGCCACGTGGCGACGCGTGAGTGGCTGTGGGCGGCGGCGGAGATTTCGTCCGGCGAGGCCGGACGTGTCGGGTGGCGGCAGGGCGATTTGATCTAGGTTTTGGGGATTCATCCACGAAAAATCCGGGAGGGGCACATATTTATAGGTAGAGGGAGCTAGAAGAGTCCAAATGAGGCACGGTTTTCGCCCACATGATCGTGATCGAACGACCGAGAGCCTGGAGGGGTTTTGGATGGGTTTCGGGCCAGTTTGCAGGTGTGTTTGGCTGCAAGACGAAAGAGGCTTTTACGGTTACCCGGTTAACCGTTGGAGTACCAAACGATCTCCAAATGGCACGAAACTTGACAGGCGGTCTACCGGTGCTATACCAAGGCCGCTTGGCAAACCTCAGGCCATTCCGAGAAAGTTTAATACCCGCACACGAAGAGAGGCAGAAGGGGAACGCCGGAGGACATAGGAGTGCCGGATTGCAAAACGGACAACGGGGAAAATGCTCGGATGCATGAGACAAACATGTATGCAAAATGAGATGCACATGATGACATGGAAAAATGCAACACGCAAGCAAATGACATGGCAACGAAGGCGAATAACTGGCGGACACCTGGCGCATCGAATCCGGGGCGTTACAGGTGGCCTTCAGGATACAAAGGTTCCTGAGTCATTCTACCAGTACTAGTAGCCACTCTAACAACAAAATTAGGTTTATTATTTAATTCACTGAGCAAATCAATTTGAGCTTTAAGTACTTGCTCAGCTTGAGTAGCAACCATAGAAGCATATTTGCTAATGAGTTTAAGTTCACCTTTAACTCTAGCCATATAATCACTCACGCGTCCTATCTCGAAAGCATTATTCTTTAATTCTCTACCAACATAAGCATTAAAACTTTCTTGTCTACCCATAAAGTCATCAAATTCATCTAAGCATGGGCTATGAAATTTAGTAGAGGGAATTTCAACTTTATCATATCTATAGAGAGAATTTACCTTTACTACATGTGTTGGGTTATCAAGACAATGTGGTTCTTCGACAGGTGGTATATTAAGACCATGTATTTCTTCAATAAGTGGTAAATTCTTAACATCTTCAGCTTTTATACCTTTTTCTTTCATTGATTTCTTTGCCTCTTGCATATCTTCAGGACTGAGAAATAGAACACCTCTCTTTTGAGGAGTGGGTTTAGGAATGGGCTCAGGAGTTGGCTCAATTGGTTCTGGAATTGCCTCAGGAATTGGCTCGGGAAGAGTCCAATTATTGTCATTAGTTAACATATTATTCAATAGTAATTCAGCTTTGTCGACTGTTCTTTCCCTGAAAACACAACCAGCACAACTATCCAAGTAGTCCTTGGAAGCATCGGTTATTTCACTATAAAAGATATCAAGCTTGTGGGAGACTCTCTTCTTTGATTTGCACAAAATTATATATTTCCTGCAAGGCAGCTTGTTTCTTATGAGCAGGAAAATATTTAGCAGAGAAGTAATGAATCATATCCTGGGGACTACGCACACAACCAGGATCAAGAGAATTAAACCAAGTCTTAGCATCACCCTTTAATGAGAATGGAAATATCTTAAGGATATAATAATAGCAAGACTTCTCATCATTAGTAAACAGGGTGGCTATATCATTTAACTTGGTAAGATGTGCCACAACAGTTTCAGATTCAGTGCCATAAAAAGGATCGATTCAACTAAAGTAATAATCTTAGGATCAACAGAGAATTCATAATCCTTATCAGTAACAAAGATAGGTGAAGTGGCAAAAGCAGGGTCATGTTTCATTCTAGCATTTAAAGTCTTTTGTTTCAGCTTAGCTAATAATTTCTTAAGATCTGATATATCATTGCGAGCAAGAAAATCTCTAGCAGTTTCTTCATCCATAACATAACCCTTAGGAACAACAGGTAATTCATAATCAGGGGGAGAACTTTCATCATCACTATCATCAATAATAGCATCTTGAATAATTTCATTCTCTCTAACCCTAGCAAGTTGTTCATCAAGAAATTCACCTAATGGCAAAGTAGTATCACGCACAGAAGTTGTTTCATCATAAGTATCATGCATAGCAGAAGTGGCATCATCAATAACATGTGACATATCAGAATTCATAGCAGTAGCAGGTTTAGGTGTCGCAAGCTTACTAATAACAGAAGGAGAATCTAGTGCAGAGCTAGATGGCAGTTCCTTACCTCCCCTCGTAGTTGAGGGAAAAATCTTAGTTCTTTCGTCTTTCAAGTTCCTCATAGTGATCAGCAGATATAAATCCCAAGTGACTCAGAGAATAGAGCTATGCTCCCCGGCAACAGCGCCAGAAATTAGTCTTGATAACCCACAAGTGTAGGGGATCACAACAGCTTTCGAGGGTAGAGTATTCAACCCAAATTTATTGATTCGACACAAGGGGAGCCAAAAAATATTATTGAGTATTAGCAGTTGAGTTGTCAATTCAACCACACCTGGATAACTTAGTATCTGCAGCAAAGTATTCCGTAGCAAAGTAGTATGATAGTAAAGGTAAAAGTGGCAAAAGTAAAGATAATAGTTTTGTAGTAATTGCAACAGTAGCAACGTAAAAGTAAATAAGCGAAGCACAAGATGTGAAAATCTCGTAGGCATTGGATCAGTGATGGATAATTATGTCGGATGCGATTCCTCATGTAAAATCTATAGCATAGGGTGACACAGAACTAGCTCCAATTCAACAATGTAATGTAGGCATGTATTCCGAATATAGTCATACGTGTTTATGGAAAACAACTTGCATGACATCTTTTGTCCTACCCTCCTGTGGCAGCGGGGTCCTAGCGGAAACTAAGGGATATTAAGGCCTCCTTTTACTAGAGAACCGGACCAAAGCATTAACACATAGTGAATACAAGAACTCCTCAAACTATGGTCATCACCGAGAAGTATCCTTATTATTGTCACTTCGGGGTTATCGGATCATAACACATAATAGGTGACTATAGACTTGCAAGATAGGATCAAGAACACACATATATTCATGAAAACATAATAGGTTCAGATCTGAAATCATGGCACTCGGGCCCTAGTGACAAGCATTAAGCATAGCAAAGTCATAGCAACATCAATCTCAGAACATAGTGGATACTAGGTATCAAACCCTAACAAAACTAACTTGATTACATGGTAAATCTCATCCAACCCATCACTGTCTAGCAAGCCTACGATGGAATTACTCACGCACGGCGGTGTGCATCATGAAGTTAGTGATGGAGGATGGTTGATGATGACGGCGGCGACGAATCCCCCTCTCTGGAGCCCCGAACGGACTCCAAATCAGCCCTCCCGAGAGAGATTAGGGCTTGGCGGCGGCTCCGTATCGTAAAACGTGATGAAACTTCCTCTCTGATTTTTGTCTCCGCGAGACGGAATATATGGAGTTGGAGTTGAGGTCGGCGGAGCCTCGGGGGGCCCACGAGACAGGGGGCGCGCCCAGGGGGGTGGGCGCGCCCCCCACCCTCGTGGACAGGGTGTGGGCCCCCTGGTCTTGATTCTTTCACCAGTATTTTTTATATTTTCCAAAACTTGCCTTCGTGGATTTTCAGGACATTCCGAGAACTTTTGTTTTCTACACATAAAACAACATCATGGCAGTTCTGCTGAAAACACCGTCAGTCCGGGTTAGTTTCATTCAAATAATGCAAGTTAGAGTCCAAAACAAGGGCAAAAGTGTTTGGAAAAGTAGATACGTTGGAGACGTATCAACTGGCTCCATCGTGTAGACGTCCCTTAGTCGCGCTTCCGCTCCCGCTTGGGAATATGGGTGGCGTATATCATATTTACCGTTTTGACTTGGGGAGGAAATTTCTTCTGTCCCCCTATGTTTGGTGGCCGGGGCTCCTCGTCGTCATCACTATGCGACCCCTTTTCCTTCTTTTCAGCATTTAGTTTGTCGGCCTGTTTAAATACCCAACATACTTTGTTGGTATGGTTGGCTGGTTTATCGGGGGTGCCGTGGATTTGACATGGACAATCAAGTATGCGGTCCAGACTAGACGGGCCCAGATTGTTTCTTTTAAATGGCTTTTTCCATTGACCAGACTTGGAGCCACTGAATCTGGCATTGACGGTCGTGTCTTCGGCGTTATCACCATTATTGCGACGCTTATGTCTGTTGCGTCGGGGCTTGCCGTTGCTATCTCAGGCGTCTTAGAAGTGCCAGAATTTCTTGATGTGCTGTTGCTACGAGCCAACCAACTATCCTCGCCCGCACAAAAGCGGGTCATGAGTGTCATAAGGGCTGCCATGGACTTTGGCTTATCTTGGCCGAGGTGTCGGGCGAGCCACTCATCACGGATGTTATGCTTAAAGGCCTCTAGGGCTTCGGCATCCGGACAGTCGACAATTCGGTTCTTTTTAGTTAAGAACCGAGTCTGGAATTTCCTGGCTGACTCTCCGGGCTATTGGGTTATGTGACTTAAGTCATCAGCGTCATGTGGTTGCACATAAGTGCCCTAAAAGTTGTCAAGGAATGCGTCTTCGAGGTTCTCCCAACTGCCAATGGAGTTTTCCGGCAGACTATTCTGCCAGTGTCGAGCTGGTCCCTTGAGTTTTAGTGGGAGGTACTTGATGGCATTGAGATCATCGCCGCGGTCCATGTGAATGTGGAGAAGGAAATCTTCAATCCATACCGCGGGATATGTTGTCCCATCATATGATTCAATTTTTAACTGGTTTAAACCCTTCTCGGAATTCATGCTCCATTACTTCGTTAGTGAAGCATAGGGGGTGTGCGGCGCCTCTATGCCGGGCTACATCGCGACACAGTTCGGATGAATCTGGTCTGCTGTATTCGGCCCGGACGGATTTGTATTTAGTATATCCGGCGTGGTGGTCATTGTCACGTGTTGGGGCGCGCCCCCACGATCTGTAGATCGATCTTATTGTCCTACTTTGTTTTCCAATTCGTCTTGTAGGTCACACATGTAACCCCGGGCCTTCGTGTTTCTATTTGTTCGGCGATAGGGTGCGGGCTGGTGCTCGGACTGATACGCTGCTTTGTCTCGGCCATGTGGTGGTCGGTCAGCCACATCCTGCGCTGGTAGTATAGGCTCTAGTGCCTCGTCCTCGAATTGAGGTAACAACCTGCGCCTCGGGTAACTTTTGGTTGGGCGCTCGAGTTCGTATTCCTCGGCCGCCAGGACCTCAATCCATCTATAAGTGAGCAGATCTTGATCAGCTTGAAGCTGCTACTGTTTTTTCTTCAGGCTCTTTGCAGTGGCTATAAGCCGGCGCTTGAAGCGCTCCTGCTTAACGGGATCCTCAGGAACGGTAAATTCTTCATCGCCGAGGCTCACCTCGTCTTCGGAGAATGGCATGTAATTGTCATCCTCCGAGTCTTCATTCATGGCCTGTTCATCGGGGCTAGCTTGCCCGTCCTCCCGTCTGGCCTGTTCGAAGCTTGGCTGGGCAGGGTTGTTTTCGTCTTCGGCATCATCTGGAGTGCTATTATCTCTTGTGCCGGTATCGCTGTTTCTACCCTGGCGTGGTTTAGAGCGGCGCCGCTGACGTCGGTGCTTCGGCTGTTTCTCAGGAGGATTATCCTCCATTGCATCCTTTTGGTCCTCGCCATTGTTTTCTTTGGGAGTGTACACCATATATATGTCATATAATGAGGTGGTTGTCCAGCGCCCTGTGGGCGGTGGTTCCTGTTCTTCTCCGGCATCATCGTCCATGTCATCAATGTCTTCGGAGTCGAAATCAAGCATGTCGGTTAAGTCATCGACAGTGGCTATTAAGTGGGTGGTGGGTGGGAAACGAATTCCTTCGTCGTCCGCTTCCCACTCAAGCCGGACATAGTTCGGCCAAGAGTCTCCTAACAAGGAGAGATGTTTTAATGAGTTTAGCACGTGGCCCAACGACGAGTGTTGAAAGATGTCCGCGGAGCTGAACTCCAAGATCGGCGCCCAGTCAGATTCGATGGGCGCGGATACGCGCGGTTCGGAGCCTATGGCCGGAGACGAGTCCGAGGGTCCGATGACACAAACCTCATTGGAGGTAAAATCTATGTTCGGCTCTATTATCATTGAGTGTGTGGCTTCCGTGGCGGGGTCCATCCTCCCGTCCTCGGATGGCACGATCTGCACTGGATCTAAATCTAGGGCAGCTGCAGGTGCGATCTCCTAAACACCGTCCGATGGCGGATCTAGGTCATGCTCATCGTGGTTGTAGGGTGCACCGGTCATGGGCTCGAATCCATTGAAGATCAAGTCTCCGCGGATGTCAGCATTGTAGTTCAGACTTCCAAACCTGACCTGATGGCCAGGGGCGTAGCTATCGATCTGCTCCAGATGGCCAAGCGAGTTGGCCCATAGTGTGAAGCCGCCGAATACAAAGATCTGTCCGGGGAGGAAAACCTCACCCTGGACCGTGTCGTTGTAGATGATTGAAGGAGCCATCAAGCCTTATGGTGACGACATAGGGGAACTCTCAATGAAAGCACCAATGTCGGTGTCAAAATCGGGGGATCTCGGGTAGGGGTCCCAAACTGTGCGTCTAAGGCTAATGGTAACAGGAGGCGGGGGACACGATGTTTACCCAGGTTCGGGCCCTCTCTATGGAGGTACTACCCTACTTCCTGCTTGATTGATCTTGATGATATGAGTATTACAATAGTTGATCTACCACGAGATCGTAGAGGCTAAACCCTAGAAGCTAGCCTATGATTATGATTGTTGTTGTCCTACAGACTAAACCCTCTGGTTTATATAGACACCGAAGGGGGCTAGGGTTACACAGAGTCGGTTACAGAGAAGGGAATCTACATATCCGAATCGCCAAGCTTGCCTTCCACACGAAGGAGAGTCCCACCCGGACACGGGACAAAGTCTTAAATCTTATATCTTCATAGTCCAACAGTCCGGCATAAGCATATAGTCCGGCTGTCCGAGGACCCCCTAATCCAGGACTCC
The DNA here is from genome assembly GCF_002162155.2 of Triticum dicoccoides. NCBI lineage: Eukaryota > Viridiplantae > Streptophyta > Magnoliopsida > Poales > Poaceae > Triticum > Triticum dicoccoides. The sequence goes on from NC_041381.1 coordinate 421,965,826, forward strand.
CTCACCCACACCCCTGTTATTCTGCGGCGACGGCAGCCTCACCCCGCAGCCGAACCAGTGAACCCTCGTACTCCTCTCCGCATGGGCATCCTCTACCGTGTCTTCCCCGGCTCCATGTCGTCCCCTTCCTAGGCCTCGCCATCGTCCACCGCCTTGGTGCTCTCGGCGTGGCGTGGTCAATGTAGTCAACGACCGACTTCCATCGGAAGAGTAATTTACGTGGAGAGGCTGACACCTGGGTCCATGGCCGCAGCAAGGAAGTGCCTCCTTATTAGGCGGAAAATAATGATTCCTCCACCTGACAGCAGGGACCCACCGGATGGGCCACCGTATTTCGTGAAAAAAATGTTTCCCCCTGACTGCTGGGACGTACCAGCTACATCTTTGCACGCAAGGAAGTGCGTCCATATTACGGGCAAAAAAATGATTCGCCTCCTGACTGCTGGGACCCACCAGCTATATGTTCGCACGCAAGGAAGTACCTAATAGTCGGCACCCACCTGGTCAAAGCGTACGTAGCATTGTCATTCTGGTCACGAACGTGTACATACATACTGGTCGATGTATAGGCACACACACATGTCGTAGTATAGGCGCGCACGTAGTATGTACACGTACGTAAAGTGGCCAGGGTGCAAGAAAGTAAATACGGCCATGTACGTACACATGGGCGGGGTGTCGAACGCCTACTCGCGCATACGTACGACCAGGGCTCGTGTACATGGCCGGGTCGGTACAGAGAAACTGCATCGTCATCCCGTTCATGGGAAGCCAACCGGCTGGGTCGGAACAGAATGAGTCGTTGTGTTCATCGGGAGGGCTTGGATGGAACAGCCGATGGAAACGAGGCCTGGCGTACTGCAGAACGGAGGAAGCGGCCTTGTGTTCAACCGGCCACGGTCGAAACAGGATCCTGTTCATCTGGAGGGGTCTGGCGTATCGCAAAACGAAGGAAACGGACTTCTGTTGGACCTCTTACGGCCGAAACGGGGTCCTGTTGATCGAGAGGGGTGTGGCATACCGCAAATCGGAGGAAACAGACTTGTGTTGGAGCGCTTCGGTCGAAACAGGGGTCTTGTTCATTGGGAGGGGTGTGGCGTACTGTAAAACGAGACTCCATGGGATATTGTTCATCTCCACCGTCAACCTCCTCCAGCCTCCACGGGCTACTGTTCATCCATCGTCGACCTCCTCCAGCCTCCACATGTGACTGTTCATCCACGGGCTCCTGTTCATCCAGCATCCACCGTGCGCTCCTCCACCGGCTACTGTTCAACTAGCCCTCTCCACGGGGTCCTATTCAACCACCCCTGTCGGTGTCAAAACCGGCGGATCTCGGGTAGGGGGTCCCGAACTGTGCGTCTAAGGCTAATGGTAACAGGAGGTAGGGGACACAATGTTTACCCAGGTTCGGGCCCTCTCTATGGAGGTACTACCCTACTTGATTGATCTTGATGATATGAGTATTACAAGAGTTGATCTATCACGAGATCCTCCAGGCTAAACCCTAGAAGCTAGCCTATGATTATGATTGTTCTTGTCCTACGGACTAAACCCTTCGGTTTATATAGACACCGGAGGGGGCTAGGGTTACACAGAGTCGGCTACAGAGAAAGGAATCTTCACATCCGAATCGCCAAGCTTGCCTTCCACGCAAAGGAGAGTCCCATCCGGACACGGGACGAAGTCTTTTATCTTATATCTTTGTAGCCCAACAGTCCGGCATATGCATATAGTCCGGCTGTCCGAGGACCCCTTAATCTAGGACTCCCTTAGTAGCCCCTGAACCAGGCTTCAATGACAATGAGTCTAGCGCACAGATTGTCTTCGGCATTGCAAGGCGGGTTGCTTCTCCGAATACTCCAAAGTAGATCTTCAACATAAGAATCATTTCCGGCTCTGCAAAACAAATTCCACATACCACTGTAGAGAGTATAATATCCCACGAGTCCAATCTGCTGACAACTCATACCGTGACATCACGCCATGGCCCGGTCTTTATTCGAACCGTTTTTATCCCGTCCCTCCGTATTTCAAGGTGCGGTTTCATTGGCACGTCTTGTCAAGGCAGAGATCATGTCCCCTTATCACGGGATTCTCATCAATGCGGGCATGGGTAACCCAACCGTGCCATCAGCATGGTGCTTGGGAAATAAGCGAGTTTTAGGGCGAGTAGGGAGGCACATGATTTTTACTGCCTTTATAAAGGGATAAGGATTCCCCTCTTTCACCCACACCCTCTTCTTCCTCTGCTCATCCATTCTTGAGCTCCAGCGCCCAAGCACCCATCTCTTCCGCCCAAAAAGCACTCCAATCATGTCTGGATCTGAAGCTAGAGGCAAGTGGATGGCCTCCTCCATCAAGAAGGAGAACATCAAGAAGCTCCGGGAGGCCGGGTACTTGTCCGAAGACATCGCCCATCGGCTTCCAGCCAAGGGGCAGATCATCCCTACCCCGGAGCCCCAACAAAGGGTGATGTTTCTCTCCCACTTTGTCCACGGGCTGGGATTCCCCCTCCACCCGTTTGTTCGTGGACTAATGTTCTACTATGGGCTGGACTTCCACGACTTGGCCCCAAACTCCATCCTCAACATCCCGGCATTTATTGTCATGTGTTAGCCTTCCTCCGCATCCCACCTCACTTCGGCCTATGGCTGAAGACCTTAAATGTGAAGCCAAAGGTGGTGAGCGGCCAACAAGCAGAGTGCGGAGGCGTCATGGAGGGCAAGATGCCCAATGTCACCTGGCCCGAAGGCTCCTTTGTGGAGAATGTAAACGGGTGGCAATCGGGGTGGTTCTACATCACCGAGCCGCGCAGCACCAACTGGGCGGCGACCCCCGAATTCCGATCCGGAGTCCCCATGCGACTCACCTCCTGGCAAGAGAAGGGTTTAACCTGGGGCTCAGCGGAAGAAGTGACTGGGCTCCAGACATGTGTCCAGAACATGATAGGCAAGAAAATCAAGCTTGTCAACGTGGTCCATGTCATGCTCTTCCGCCGGATTCTTCCGTGTCAGAGCCGGACTTGTAATTTGTGGGAGTTCGACCCGGCCAAGCACCAGACATTGTTGGAGCTCTATGATACGGCACACGAAGACATCTGGAAGGTTCTTTTTAAGGCCGGCAAGGTACCACCACCCACATCCGAAGATCGCAGGCTTAGCGCAAAACGCTGGGCTAATCCGGTAAGTTTTTCATGTTTGCAAGGTATATCTTTTACCAACATATCTGCCGAAGGAACCTAAGCCTCCATGCCAATCTTTCAGGCCTGGGTAACGATAGCGGAACATATTGAATCTCCGGCTCCGCTACTCGAAGATCTAGAAATACCTCTTCTGACAAAGATGTTGTTTCCGGCGCCTTATGAGGTGCTAGAGAAGAAAGCCAAGAAGGCGGCCAAGGGGACCAGAGGTGGTCTTCGACACAAGGGTGTTTAGGACGTGACGTCCGAAGACGCTGAGATGCACTCCTCCACCAAAGACGAGGAGGAGGAGGAGGAGAAGACCCGTCCCCCCCCCCCCACTTGGGGGAGGCACAAGAAGAGGAAGGCCTCCACACATGGGGAGGCCGAGGCGCCTAAGAAGGGAAAAATTTCCCTTGCGGACTACTCCGGCACGGCCACCAATAGCAGCGAGGAGTGGGGGCCCAGGGTCAAGCCCCTGGCCAAATCGTAAGTATCCGGGCACGGTAATATTTCCGGTCTTTTCACTTATCGTTTTTTAGTGTGTTAGACCATGAATCTGTAGTCCGGCCCGGTCCAATATCAAGCTATTCTCCTCTTCGGAGGGGTCGCTGGACCCGTCGGCGATGAACAACAGGTCCCTTCCGATGGCCACCTCCCACAAGGCCATGGATAACACCGCGGTGTTGTCCCGAAGGTTACCGAGCCAAGGGGATACCATTCCGGTGATGCCGGAGGACAAAACCTCGGTTGCCGGTCACATGGGGGGAAAGACCCCTACATACCCCGACGATGGGGGCCGCATCTAGTTCGCCCTTAGCTGAATACAGCTCCGGAGACCCAAGTGGCTCCGGATTCAGGCAGGCGGCCTCTCCCGAATGAGGGGGGCAAGCCGCCTCCACCGGTGACCCATGTCCATCCAGAGGCACCGGATAGATTGCTAGAAGCGCTACAAGGCGCTTCCATTATGGAAGAACACCGTACTCTTATGAGTATGGTGATTGAGAAAGTCCAATCTGCCAAAAATGGACTGACCGAAACCTGCATTAGCCTTCTAACAGGCTTTGAGGTAAGTAATATAGTTGTAAAAGAATATCACCTGGTAGACAGTAGCCCCTGATGCTTTCTTCGGTGCTCGGAAAGAAAAACCAAACAGAGGATCAAAATAATTTTCGCAGGAGTCTAACATAATGCGTCTATGTGAATAAGCAGGCATCACTGCTGGCCGTTGCCGCTTATACTGCGGAGGTCTCCGGCTTGACGCGGAATCTAGAGCGGGCCGAGGAAGAACTCGACCTCGTGAAGAAGCAGCTGGAGGACAAGCAAGGTATGCACTAACCGGTGCTTTATATTTAGGAAGTATGAAAAGTTTGTACTGACTGAAGTGTCATGAACTTTATTAGGGGCCGCGACCGAAGTGGTGGCCCTCAAGAAGGCGTTGGCCGAGGCCGAGGACAAAGCGGCTAAGGAACGCACCGCGCGCGAGAAGCAGGAGGCCTGGGTCAGTGAGGTCCAGCAAGAGCTCCAGGACACCGTCAAAAAGTACGAGTCCTTGGAGCGTGATTTGAAGATTCAAGAGTCTGAACTTGCCAAGGCCCGCCAGTGCATGCAAGATGCCCGAGCCGAAGCCCAGAGCGCCCACCAAGAAATCCAGGCGGCCCAGAAGATCACGGCGGGTAAGGCTTTTATTATGCAAAGCAAGTGTGTGAAGGAAACGTTCCTTTTACTTACCTGAATTTGGAGTTCTCCGGGAGAGTTTGCGGATCTGCCGTGCAGCATATCAGATGCTGCAGAGTTCTTTCGAGCCAAAGAAGGGAGCTCTACGGAGAAACTATTCTGGTCTCAATACCTTGGATCAGAACATCCCGTGCCCCTTAGCGACCAGCTAAAACAATTGGTCGAGCTGCACAAGGTGACCATGAAGGACCTGATAGTCCGGCTATGGCCTGCCGAGCCCATGTCCAGTAGCTACTTTGGACTCGTGAAGCGGCTGGTCAGTGATGTCTACTACACAACCTTCTTCTTGTAGACGTTGTTGGGCCTGCAAGTGCACAGGTTTGTAGGAGAGTAGCAAATTTGCCTCAAGTGGATGACCTAAGGTTTATCAATCCATGGGAGGCGTAGGATGAAGATCGTCTCTCTCAAACAACCCTGCAACCAAATAACAAAGAGTCTCTTGTGTCCCCAACACACCCAATGCAATGGTAAATTGTATAGGTGCACTAGTTCGGCTAAGAGATGGTGATACAAGTGCAATATGGATAGTACATAAAGGTATTTGTAGTCTGGAAATATAAAAACAGCAAGGTAACTAATGATAAAAGTGAGCGTAAACGGTATTGCAATGATAGGAAACAAGGCGTAGGGTTCATACTTTCACTAGTGCAAGTTCTCTCAACAATAATAACATAGATAGATCATATAACAATCCCTCAACATGCAACAAAGAGTCACTCCAAAGCAACTAATAGCGGAGAACAAACGAAGAGATTATGGTAGGGTACAAAACCACCTCAAAGTTATCGTTTCTGTTCTATCTATTCAAGAGTCCGTAGTAAAATAACATGAAGCTATTCTTTCCGCTCAATCTATCATAGAGTTCATACTAGAATAACACCTTAAGACACAAATCAACCAAAACCCTAATGTCACCTAGATACTCCATTGTCACCTCAAGTATCCGTGGGCATGATTATACAATATGCATCACACAATCTCAGATTCATCTGTTCAACCAACACAAAGTACTTCAAATAGTGCCCCAGAGTTTCTACCGGAGAGTCAAGACGAAAATGTGTGCCAACCCCTATGCATAGGTTCATGGGCGGAACCCGCAAGTTGGTCACCAAAACATACATCAAGTGGCACATGATATCCCATTGTCACCACAGATAAACATGGCAAGACATACATCAAGTGTTCTCAAATCCTTAAAGACTCAATCTGATAAGACAACTTCAAAGGGAAAACTCAATCCATTACAAGAGAGTAGAGGGGGAGAAACATCATAAGATCCAACTATAATAGAAAGCTCGCGATACATCAAGATCGTGCCATAGAGAGAACACGAGAGAGAGAGAGAGAGATCAAACACATAGCTACTGGTACATACCCTCAGCCCCAAGGGTGAACTACTCCCTCCTCGTCATGGATAGCGCCGGGATGATGAGGATGGCCACCGGTGATGGGTTCCCCCTCCGGCAGGGTGCCGGAACGGGCTCCCGAGAGGTTTTTGGTGGCGACAGAGGCTTGCGGCGGTGGAACTCCCGATATATCTTCTGTTCTGATGTTTTTAGGGTACGTAGGCTTATATAGGTGAAAGAAGTCGGTCGGGGGAGCCTCGAGGGGCCCACGAGAGGGTAGGGCGCGCCCCCCTATCTCGTGGCCTCCTCGAGGGTCTTCTGACGTGAACTCCAAGTCTCCCGGATCATATTCTTTCTAAAAATCACGCTCCCGAAGGTTTCATTCCGTTTGGACTCCGTTTGGTATTCCTTTTCTTCGAAATACTGAAAGAGACAATAAAACAGCAATATGGGCTGGGCCTCCGGTTAATAGGTTAGTCCCAAAAGTAATATGAAAGTGTATAATAAAGCCCATAATCATTCAAAACAGATAATAAAATAGCATGAATGCTTCATAAATTATAGATACGTTGGAGACGTATCAGCATCCCCAAGCTTAATTCCTGCTCGTCCTCGAGTAGGTAAATGATAAAGAAAGAATTTATGAAGTGTGAATGCTAGAAGGTGCACAAGTTTGATCAAAGATAATTTCAATCACCTTTTCTAGCATGATTATATGTCATAATAGTAGTTCATCTCATAAAACTTTTCACGATCAAGTAACAAGCTATTCACATGTTAAAGCATAGACCATAAACTTTCTTGAAAACTAGCAAACTTCGTTCTCAGTCATCAAACAATTACAATTCATCTTATTTTCAGGAACAGCAACTCTACATACTCAACTATCATATAGTCTTCTACAATTGCTAACACTCACGCAATACTAATGGTTATGGAGTTTCAATTGGACACTGAGAAAGATAGGGGCTTATAGTATTGCCTCCCAACGTATTCACCTTTGGGTGATGTCAACAATAATAGTTCATGCTAACTTACATTCAATTGGATATATATATCAGGATCACCCCAACACAAAGTGCTTGCCAAAGGATAAAATGAAAAAGGGAAAGGTGAAGATCACCTTGACTCTTGCATAAAGTAAAAGACATAAAGTAAAAGATAGGCCCTTCGCAGAGGGAAGCAGAGGTTGTCATGTGCTTTTAGGGTTGGATACACAAAATCTTAATGCAATAGAATGTCACTTTATATTGCCCCTTGTATATGGACCTTTATTATGCAGTCTGTCGCTTTTATTGCTTCCATAACAAGATCGTACAAAGCATATTTTCTCCGCACTAATAAGTCATGCATAATTAGAGAGCAATTTTTATTGCTTGCACTGATGACAACTTACTTGAAGGATCTTACTCAATCCATAGGTAGGTTGGTGGACTCTCATGGCAAAAATTGGGTTTAAGGATATTTGGAAGCACAAGTAGTGTCTCTACTTGGTGCAAGGAATTTTTGGCTAGCATGAGGGGGAAAGGCAAGATCAACATGTTTGAATGATCCATGACAATATACTTTAACTGAGATGTGAGAAAACATAACCCATTACGTTGTCTTCCTTGTCCAACATCAACTCTTTAGCATGTCATACTTAATGAGTGCTCACAATTATAAAAGATGTCTAGGATAGAATATTTATATGTGAAATCTCTCTTCCTTCAATATTCTTTCATGAATTGTTCAAATGACCAATACAATGCTTGCTAACCTTCAATAAACCTCTACTTCTTAGATGTGAAGTCATTACTCCCCATGAGATAAGTAAATGAGACATATATAATTTCAGATTTATGACATTCAACTCATTCAACCATTTACTCATAGGATATAAGTGAAGCACACGAGTAAATGAAAAACTACTCCAAAAAGATATAAGTGAAGATCAATGAGTGGCTAAACAATTATGTAACTATGTGAAGACTCTATCTCATTTAATAATTTCAGATCTTGGTATTTTATTCAAACAGAAAGCCAAACAAAATAAAATGACATTGCAAGGATAGCACAACTCATTTGAAGAAGCAAAAACTTAGGCTCAACTCATACTAACCGATAGTTGTTGAAGAAGAAAGGTGGGATGCCTACCGGGGCATCCCCAAGCTTAGATGCTTGAGACTTCTTGAAATATTATCTTGGGGTGCCTTGGGCATCCCCAAGCTTGAACTTTTGTGTCTCCTTAATTCCTCTCATATCATGGTTTCTCTTCTTTTTATCAAAAGCTTCATCCACAACAAACTCAACAAGAACTCGTGAGATAGGTTAGTATAAACCAATACAAAACCTTATCATTTTCTACTGTAACAAATCACTAAAATTATTATTCAACATTTCATACTAAATGTCTCTGCATATTTAACACTCCTATCCTTAAATAGAATCATTAAACAAGCAAACATATGCAAACAATGCAACCATAACAGCAATCTGCCAAAACAGTACAGTCTGTAAAGAATGCAAGAGTATCAATACTTCCCTAACTCAAAAAAATATGAGAGAAAATTCCCACTGTAATAAATTTATCAGATCTTAATATTCAAAAAGTTTCAACATTATACCATTCTCTAACTTTTCTAGGGAATTTTTGCAACAGAGGTAAATTTTCTGTTTTCAAACAGCAACATGTATACTAGCAAAATAAGCATGGTAAAGGCTATCCTTGACATTTTTATTGAAAATATAGATGCAAAAAATTATTATAAATAACAGCAAGCAAATACTAATAAAATAAAATAACGCTCCAAGCAAAACATATCATGTGAATAAAAATATAGCTCCAAGTAAAGTTACCGATGAACAAAGACGAACCGGGGCATCCCCAAGCTTAGGCTCTTGGTTGTCCTTGAATATTCCTTTGGGGTGCCTTGGGAATCCCCAATCTTATACTCTTGCCACTCCTTATTCCATAGTCCATCGAATCTTTACCCAAAACTTGAAAACATCAACCGCACAAAACTCAACACAAAACTCGTAAGCTCTGTTAGTATAAGAAAATAAAACCACCACTTAGGTACTGTAATGAACTCATTCTAAATTCATATTGGTGTAATATATACTGTATTATAACTTCTCTATGGTTCATACCCTCCGATACTACTCATAGATTCATCAAAATAAGCAAACAACAAAATGAAAACAGAATCTGTCAAAAACAGAACAGTTTGTAGTAATCTGTATCACACGTATACTTCTAGAACTCAAAAAATTCTGAAATAAATTGCTGGACCTGAGGAATTTGTCTATTAATCATCTGCAAAAATAATCAACCTAAAATCACTATCCAGTAAAAAATGACAGCTAATCTCGTGAGCGCGAAAGTTTCTGTTTTTTATAGCAAGATCACATAAACTTCACCCAAGTCTTCCCAAAGGTTCTACTTGGCACTTTATTGAAACAAAAGCTAAAACATGATTACTACAGTATCATAATCATGTGGACACATAAAAATAGTAAGGGTAAATATTGGGTTGTCTCCCAACAAGCGCTTTTCTTTAATGTCTTTTTAGCTAGGCAAGATGATGGCAATGATGCTCACATAAAAGATAAGAATTGAAACATAACGGGAGCATCATGAAGCATATGACTAGCACATTTAAGCCTAACCCACTTCCTATGTATAGGTATTTTGTGATCAAACAACTTACGGGAACAATAATCAACAAGCATAGGAAGGTAAAACAAGCATAATTTTAAAATTTTAAGCACATAGAGAGGAAACTTGACATTATTGCAACTCCTACAAGCATACGTTCCTCTCTCATAATAATTTTCAGTAGCATCAAGCATTAATTCAACAATATAACCAGAACCTAAAGAATTCTTTTCATGATCTACTAGCATAGAGAATTTACTACTCTCCACATAAGCAAATTTATTCTCATCAATAGTAGTGGGAGCAAACTCAACAAAATAATTATCATGTGAGACATAATCCAATTGAAAACTAAAATCATGATGACAAGTTTCATGGTTATCATTATTCCTAATAGCATACAAGTCATCACAATAATTGTCATAGATAGCAACTTTGTTCTCATAATCAATTGGAACCTCTTCCGAAATAGTGGAATCATCACTAAATAAAGTTGACACTCTTCCAAGTCCACTTTCATGTTCATCACAATAAGATTCAACATCCTCCAAAATAGTGGGATAACTACTTCCTAAAGTTGACACTCTTCCAAACCCACTTTCATCAATATAATCATCATAAATAGGAGGCATGCTTTCATCATAATAAATATTCTCATCAAAACTTGGGGGACTAAAAATATCATATTCATCAAACATAGCTTCCCCAAGCTTGTGGCTTTGCATATAATTAGCATCATGGATATTCAAGGAATTAATACTAACAACATTGCAATCATGCTCATCATTCAAAGATTTTGTATCAAACATTCTATAGATTTCTTCTTCTAGCACTTGAGCACAATTTTCCTTTTCGTCATACTCACGAAAGATATTAAAAAGACGAAGCGTATGAGACAAACTCAATTCCCTTTTTTTGTAGTTTTCTTTTATAAACTAAACTAGTGATAAAACAAGAAACAAAAAGATTCAATTTCAAGATCTAAAGATATACCTTCAAGCACTCACCTCTCCGGCAACGGCGCCAGAAAAGAGCTTGATGTCTACTACACAACCTTCTTCTTGTAGACGTTGTTGGGCCAGCAAGTGCACAGGTTTGTAGGACAGTAGAAAATTTCCCTCAAGTGGATGACCTAAGGTTTATCAATCCGTGGGAGCCTTAGGATGAAGATCGTCTCTCTCAAACAACCCTGCAACCAAATAACAAAGAGTCTCTTGTGTCCCCAACACACCCAATACAATGGTAAATTGTATATGTGCACTAGTTCGGCGAAGAGATGGTGATACAAGTGCAATATGGATAGTAGATAAAGGTATTTGAAATCTGAAAATATAAAAACAGCAAGGTAACTAATGATAAAAGTGAGCGTAAACGGTATTGCAATGATAGGAAACAAGGCATAGGGTTCATACTTTCACTAGTGCAAGTTCTCTCAACAATAATAACATAGATAGATCATATAACAATCCCTCAACATGCAACAAGGAGTCACTCCAAAGCAACTAATAGTGGAGAACAAACTAAGAGATTATGGTAGGATACGAAACCACCTCAAAGTTATCCTTTATGTTCTATCTATTCAAGAGTTCGTAGTAAAATAACATGAAGCTATTCTTTCCGCTCAATCTATCATAGAGTTCATACTAGAATAACACCTTAAGACACAAATCAACCAAAACCCTAATGTCACCTAGATACTCCATTGTCACCTCAAATATCCATGGGCATGATTATACGATATGCATCACACAATCTCAGATTCATCTATTCAACCAACACAAAGTACTTCAAAGAGTGCCCCGAAGTTTCTACTGGAGAGTCAAGACGAAAATGTGTGCCAACCCCTATGCATAGGTTCATGGGCGGAACCCACAAGTTGGTCACCAAAACATACATCAAGTGGCACATGATATCCCATTGTCACCACAGATAAACACGGCAAGACATACATCAAGTGTTCTCAAATCCTTAAAGACTCAATCCGATAAGACAACTTCAAAGGGAAAACTCAATCCATTACAAGAGAGTAGAGGGGGAGAAACATCATAAGATCCAACTATAATAGCAAAGCTCGCGATACATCAAGATCGTGTCATAGAGATAACATGAGAGAGAGAGAGATCAAACACATAGCTACTAGTACATACCCTCAGCCCCGAGGGTGAACTACTCCCTCCTCATCATGGATATCCCCGGGATGATGAAGATGGCCACCGGTGATGGGTTCCCCCTTCGGCAGGGTGCCAGAACAGGCTCCCGAGAGGTTTTTGGTGGCTACAGAGGCTTGCGGCGACGGAACTCCCGATCTATCTTCTGTTCTGATGTTTTTAGGGTACGTAGGCTTATATAGGCAAAAGAAGTCGGTCAGGGGAGCCTCGAGGGGCCCACGAGAGGGTAGGGAGCGCCCAGGGGGGTGGGCGCGCCCCCCTATCTCTTGGCCTCCTCGAGGGTCTTCTGACATGAACTCCAAGTCTCCCGGATCATATTCTTCCTAAAAATCACACTCCCGAAGGTTTCATTCCGTTTGGACTCCGTTTGATATTCCTTTTCTTCGAAATACTTAAATAGGCAATAAAACAACAATATGGGCTGGGTCTCCGGTTAATAGGTTAGTCCCAAAAGTAATATAAAAGTGTATAATAAATCTCATAATCATTCAAAACAGATAATAAAATAGCATGAATGCTTCATAAATTATAGATACGTTGGAGACATATCAGTCAGTGCCTGCCCTCGGCTTGATGCCGTCAAGCGGTCGGTCTGCATTGAAGTTGCACGGATGGCTTTCGCCCGCGCCAAGACGCACTGGGCGAAGATGGATGCCACGAAATTGATGACCGAGGGTCCGCCCACGGGCAAGGAGCATCGCAAGCCCGAGAAGTACTATGATAGTGTCATGGAGGGATCCCGCCTTGTGGCGGAGCAATGTGCCAAGGATATCATTTTCCCATGAAAGCATTATTTTATCCTGTCCTATAATATGGAACGAGGTCTTTATGTAATATAATGCTTGTTATTTAAAATTTTACGTCTTGTGCAGCTGTCTATGAAATCTGAGAGTTGGCCAGTTGTTGGCTTCTGCCCCCACGTAGCTAGTACTGGGGTGTTCGGGATAAATCTAAACACTCTTTATCCAAATTTTTGGTCCTTTAAGGAGGTGTTTAGTGCAAGAACAAGGCAATCGGACTATACAGCTTTATCACCCTCACTTAGCCATAGGAGTTCTATAATTTTAAATTTTTGGCGTAGCCCCTGGTATTCGGAAGGCCGAAGTTGGGGCGCTATACACGCCTAATCGGACAAAAACCAATTCCTCGTATAAAGCGGAAAAAAATCTCTAACGATTTGAAAACCTCTCGAATAGGTGACTAGCTCTCACCGCATCATGACAGTTAGTTTTCGGCTTTCTCTACTGAGGTGCTCGTCCGGAAGAACCAGGACACAATCACAGTAGTTCTCCCTTTACTACCCTAGACAATATAGCGGAACGTAAGGTAGCAAGCATAGGAGCCGGGCAACCCAACTATTGACCAAATACATGATTCGGAGCCAATGCATATAATGCTATAAGTTCGGGGTGCCAAACTATAATGTAAAAGTATTCGGACTTTCTTGCCGTGTTATGGGGTATAATGAAGCCCCTGGCGAATTAAGGCGTACCAGAATGTACGGGTGCAATTGAAAATAAATAGACAAGGAAAAAATTAGGTAATGAGCAGACGCTGCAGATTATTTTTCATTGTAAGTTGATTAATACATCAAGGCGTATCTATACAAAGTAGTGCAATAAGAAAATAAGGCTATTTAACATGCCACGACCAAGAGCGAGCTGCGTGCGGGTATTTAAAACAGGTATGACAATCGTTAGCAAATACCACCTGGGTATTCCCTTGTACGTCCGAACCCCTAGCTTTCTTGGTGTATTCGTCCCATGATGGGTCCGGTGATCAGGTTTATCAGAACAAACCTTGAGAGGAGAAAAAACCTGAAAGAAAGAGAAAAGGTGAAGGTATACGGATCCAGGTGTGGTTGAGTCGCATTGTGGAACGAGGTCTAGTTGTGCCTCCGTCCATGCCCATGGTATTTTAAGTGCGTAGTTGTGTATGCGTGGCACGAATTTCACTACTTTATTGGGGCTGGGACGAAGGCTGAATTGCTAGCTGAGCTCTGGACGAGCAGGACGGTTCTGTTGTTGAGTAGCTCGGATTTGCTTGGCGGTGTCCGGGGGCTTTATTACCGAATTGAGGTTTTGCCTTAGAAGGCTATTCTGTACCTCTGCTGCAAGGGCCGTGGTGTGCTCCTCAGTACGGAGGGAGCGCTCCGTATTTCCATTGACTGTTATAACACTGCAAGGTCCGGGCATCTTGAGCTTAAGGTAGGCATAGTGCGGCACCGCATTGAAACAAGCAAATGCGGTTCATCCGAGCACTATGTGATAACCACTACAGAATGGGACGATATCAAAGAGTAATTCTTCGCTTCAGAAATTATTCGGGGATCCGAAGACCACTTCCAGTGTGATTGAGCCCGTACAGCAGGCCTCTACACCTGGTATGACACCTTTAAAGGTGGTTTTTGTGGGCTTGATCCTTAAGGGATCAATACCCATTTTGCACACTGTATCCTGATAGAGCAGGTTCAGGATGCTACCACCATCCATGAGGCCACGTGTGAGGTGGAATCCGTCAATGATAGGGTCTAGCACTAGTGCGGCTAAACCGCCATGACGGATGCTAGTCGGATGGTCCCTTCGATCAAAAGTGATCGAGCAGGAGGACCACGGGTTGTATTTTGGGGCGACTGGCTCCATCGCGTAGACATCCCTTAGTGCGCGCTTCCGCTCCCTTTTGGGGATATGGGTAGCATATATCATATTCACCGTTTTAACTTGGGGAGGAAACTTCTTCTGTCCCCCTGTATTCGATGGCTGAGGTTCTTCGTCATTGCTTTGCGATCCTTTCCCTTGTTTTCAGTGTTTAACTTGCTGGCCTGTTTGAAGACCCAACATTCTCTGTTGGTATGATTGGCTGGTTTATCGGCGGTGCCGTGGATTTGGCATGGACGATCGAGTATGCGGTCCAGACTGGACGGGCCCGGATTATTTCTCTTAAATGGCTTTTTCCGCTTACCAGACTTGAAGCCACTGAATCCAGCATTGACGGTCGTGTCTTCGGCGTTATCGCCATTATTTCGATGCTTGTGTCTGTTGCGTCGGGGCTTGTCGTTGCTATCTTTGGCTTCAGAAGTGCTAGGTTTACTTGAGGTGTTGTTGCTATGAGCTAGCCAGCTATCCTCGCCCGCACATAAGCGGGTCATGAGCGTCGTAAGGGCTGCCATGGACTTCGGCTTCTCTTGGCCGAGGTGTCAGGCGAGCAACTCATCGCGGATGTTATGCTTAAAGGCCGCTAGGGCTTCGGCATTCGGAAAGTCGACAATTTGGTTCTTTTTAGTTAAGAACCGAGTCCAGAAGTTCCTAGCTGACTCTCCGGGCTGTTGGATAATGTGACTTAAGTCATCGGCATCCAGAGGTTGGACATAAGTGCCCTGGAAATTGTCAAGGAATGCATCTTCTAGGTTCTCCCAACTACCAATGGAGTTTTCGGGCAGACTGTTCAACCAGTGCCTAGCTGGTCCCTTGAGTTTTAGCAGGAAATACTTGATGGCATGGAGGTCATCGCCGCGGGCCATGTGTATATGGAGAAGGAAGTCCTCAATCCATACCGCGGGATCTGTTGTTCCATCATATGATTCAATGTTTATAGGTTTAAACCCTTCTGGGAATTCATGCTCCATTACTTCATCAGTGAAGCAGAGGGGGGTGCGGCACCTCTGTGTCGGGCTAGGCCGGTCTGTTGTATTCGGCCCGGACAGGTTTGTGCTTGTTATATCCGGCTTGCTGGCTATCGTCACACGTTGGGGTGCACCCCCGCGATCCATAGATCGATCTGGTTTGTCCTGCTTTGTTTTCCAAATCGTACCGCGGGTCATGTGTGTATCCCCGAGCTGTTGTGTTTCTATTTGTTCGGCGAGGCAGTGTCGGCTGGTACTCGGGCTGAATTGCCGTTTTATCTCGGCCACGCGGTGGTCGGTCAGCCGCATTATGCGCTGGTAGTGCCAGCTCCGGCGCCTCGGCATCGAATTGAGGTAGCAATTTGCGCTTCGGGTAACTTTTTGTTGGGTGTTCGAGTCCGTATTCCTCGGCTGCCAGGACCTCAGTCCATCTATCAGTGAGCAGATCTTGATCAGCTTGAAGCTGCTGCTGCTTCTTCTTCAGGCTCTTTGTCGTGCCTATAAGCCGGCGCTTAAAACGCTCCTACTCGACGGCATCCTCTGGCACGATAAATTCTTCGTCGCCGAGACTCACCTCATCCTCGGAGAGGGGCATGTAATTGTTGTCCTCCAAGTCGTCGTTCACGGCCTGTTCATCGGGGCTGGCTTGCCCGTCTTCCCGTTCAGCCTGTTTGAAACTTGGCTTGGCGGGGTCTTCGTTGTCCTCGGCATCGTCCGGAGTGCTATTCTTGAAGGAAATATACCCTAGAGGCAATAATAAAGTTATTATTTATTTGCTCATATCAAGATAAATGTTTATTATTCATGCTAGAATTGTATTACCCGGAAACATAATACATGTGTGAATACATAGACAAACATACTATCACTAGTATGCCTCTACTTGACTAGCTCGTAAATCAAAGATGATTAAGTTTCCTAACCATAGACATGAGTTGTCATTTGATTAACGGGATCAAATCATTAGGAGAATGATGTGATTGACTTGACCCATTCTGTTAGCTTAGCACTTGATTGTTTAGTATGTTTCTATTGCTTTCTTCATGACTTATACATGTTCCTATGACTATGAGATTATGTAACTCCCGCTTACCGGAGGAACACTTTGTGTGCTACCAAACATCACAACGTAACTGGGTGATTATAAAGGTGCTCTACAGGTGTCTCCGAAGGTACCTGTTGAGATGACGTATTTCAAGATTAGGATTTGTCACTCCGATTGTCGAAGAGGTATCTCTGGGCCCTCTCGGTAATGCACATCGCTATAAGCCTTGCAAGCAATGTAGCTAATGAGTTAGTTACGGAATGATGCATTACGTAACGAGTAAATGAGATTGAATTAGGTATTGGATACCGACGATCGAATCTCGGGCAAGTAACATACCAATGACAAAGGGAACAACATATGTTGTTATGCGGTTTGACCGATAAAGATCTTCGTAGAATATGTAGGAGCCAATATGAGCATCCAGGTTCCGCTATTGGTTATTGACCGGAAACGTGTCTCGGTCATGTCTACATAGTTCTTGAACCCGTAGGGTCCGCACGCTTAAGGTTTCATTGACAGTTTTATTATGAGTTTATGAGTTTTGATGTACCGAAGGTTGTTCGAACTCCCGGATGTGATCACGGACATGACGAGGAGACTCGAAATGGTCGAGACATGAAGATTGATATATTCGAAGCCTATATTTGGATATCGGAAGTGTTCCGGGTAAAATCGGGATTTTACCGGAGAACCGAGAGGTTACCGGAACCCCCCGGGGGCTTAATGGGCCATAGTGGGCCTTAGTGGAGAAGAGGAGAGTAGGCCAGGGCATGGTCGCGCGCCCCTTCCCCCTAGTCCGAATAGGACAAGGAGAGGGGGGCGGCGCCCCCCCCCCTTTCCTTCCTCTCTCTCCTTCCTCTTTCCCCCCTTCTCCTAATCCAACAAGGAAGGAGGGAGTCCTACTCCCGGTGGGAGTAGGACTCCCCTTGGCGCGCCTCCTCCCTGGCCGGCCGCCCCCTCCCCCCTTGCTCCTTTATATATGGGGGCAGGGGGCACCTCTAGACACAACAATTGATCCTTGGATCTCTTAGCCGTGTGTGGTGCCCCCCTCCACCATAGTCCTCCTCGATAATATTGTAGCGGTGCTTAGGCAAAGCCCTGCGACGGTAGAACATCAAGATTGTCACCACGCTGTCATGCTGACGGAACTCTCCCTCGACACTCGGCTGGATCGGAGTTCGAGGGACGTCATCGAGTTGAACGTGTGCTAGAACTCGGAGGTGCCATAGTTTCGGTGCTTGATCAGTCGGGCAGTGAAGACGTACGACTACATCAACCGCATTGTTCTAACGCTTCCGCTTTTGGTCTACAAGGGTACGTAGATGACACTCTCCCCTCTCGTTGCTATGCATCACCATGATCTTGCGTGTGCGTAGGAATTTTTTTGAAATTACTACATTCCCCAACAGTGGCATCCGAGCCTAGGTTTTATGTGTTGATGTTATATGCACGAGTAGAACACAAGTGAGTTGTGGGCGATACAAGTCATACTGCTTACCAGCATGTCATACTTTGGTTCGGCGGTATTGTTGGATGAAGCGGCCCGGACCGACATTACATGTACGCTTACACGAGACTGGTTCTACCGACGTGCTTTGCACATAGGTGGCTGGCGGGTGTCAGTTTCTCCAACTTTAGTTGAACCGAGTGTGGCTACGCCCGGTCCTTGAGAAGGATAAAACAGCACTAACTTGACAAACTATCATTGTGGTTTTGATGCGTAGGTAAGAACAGTTCTTGCTCAGCCCGTAGCAGCCACGTAAAACTTGCAACAACAAAGTAGAGGACGTCTAACTTGTTTTTGCAGGGCATGTTGTGATGTGATATGGTGAAGACGTGATGCTATATATTATTGTATGAGATGATCATGTTTTGTAACCGAGTTATCGGCAACTGGCATGAGCCATATGGTTGTCGCTTTATTGTATGCAATGCAATCGCCCTGTAATTGCTTTACTTTATCACTAAGCGGTAGCGATAGTCGTAGAAGCAATAGTTGGCGAAACGACAACGATGCTATGATGGAGATCAAGGTGTCGCGCCGGTGACGATGGTGATCATGACGGTGCTTCGGAGATGGAGATCACAAGCACAAGATGATGATGGCCATATCATATCACTTATATTGATTGCATGTGATGTTTATCCTTTATGTATCTTATCTTGCTTTGATTGACGGTAGCATTATAAGATGATCTCTCACTAAATTTCAAGATAAAAGTGTTCTCCCTGAGTATGCACCGTTGCCAAAGTTCGTCGTGCCCAGACACCATGTGATGATCGGGTGTGATAAGCTCTACGTCCATCTACAACAGGTGCAAGCCAGTTTTGCACACGCAGAATACTCAGGTTAAACTTGACGAGCCTAGCATATGCAGATATGGCCTTAGAACACTGAGACCGAAAGGTTGAGCATGAATCATATAGTAGATATGATCAACATAGTGATGTTCACCATTGAAAACTACTCCATTTCACGTGATGATCGGTTATGGTTCAGTTGATTTGGATCACGTGATCACTTAGATGATTAGAGGGATGTCTATCTAAGTGGGAGTTCTTAAGTAATATGATTAAATTGAACTTAAATTTATCATGAACTTAGTACCTGATAGTATTTTGCTTGTCTATGTTTGTTGTAGATAGATGGCTCATGTTGTTGTTCCATTGAATTTTAATGCGTTCCTTGAGAAAGCAAAGTTGAAAGATGATGGTAGCAATTACATGGACTGGGTCCGTAACTTGAGGATTATCCTCATTGCTGCACAGAAGAATTACATCCTGGAAGCACCGCTAGGTGCCAAACCTGCTACAGGAGCAACACCAGATATTATGAACGTCTCGCAGAGCAAAGCTGATGACTACTCGATAGTCCAGTGTGCCATGCTTTACGGCTTAGAACCGGGACTTCAACGACGTTTTGAAAGTCATGGAGCATATGAGATGTTCCAGGAGTTGAAGTTGATATTTCAAGCAAATGCCCGGATTGAGATATATGAAGTCTCCAATAAGTTCTACAGCTGCAAGATGGAGGAGAATAGTTCTGTCAGTGAGCATATACTCAGAATGTCTGGATATAATAATCACTTGATTCAACTGGGAGTTAATCTTCCGGATGATAGCGTCATTGACAGAATTCTTCAATCACTGCCACCAAGCTACAAGAGCTTCGTGATGAACTATAATATGCAAGGGATGGATAAGACAATTCCCGAGCTCTTCGCAATGCTAAAGGCCGCGGAGGTAGAAATCAAGAAGGAGCATCAAGTGTTGATGGTCAATAAGACCATCAGTTTCAAGAAGAAGGGCAAAGGAAAAAAGAAGGGGAACTTCAAGAAGAACAGCAAACAAGTTGCTGCTCAAGAGAAGAAACCCAAGTCTGGACCTAAGCCTGAGACTGAGTGCTTCTACTGCAAGCAGACTAATCACTGGAAACGGAACTGCCCCAAGTATTTGGCGGATAAGAAGGATGGCAAGGTGAACAAAGGTATATGTGATGTACATGTTATTGATGTGTACCTTACCAGAGCTCGCAGTAGCACCTGGGTATTTGATACTGGTTCTGTTGCTAATATTTGCAACTCGAAACAGGGACTACAGATTAAGCGGACACTGGCTAAGGACGAGGTGACGATGCGCGTGGGAAATGGTTCCAAAGTCGATGTGATCGCCGTCGGCACGCTACCTCTACATCTACCTTCGGGATTAGTTTTAGACCTAAATAATTGTTATTTGGTGCCAGTGTTGAGCATGAACATTATATCTGGATATTGTTTGATGCGAGACAGTTATTCATTTAAATCTAAGAATAATGGTTGTTCTATTTATATGAGTAATATCTTTTCTGGTCATGCACCCTTAAAAAGTGGTCTATTTTTGATGAATCTCGATAGTAGTGATACACATATTCATAATGTTGAAGCCAAAAGATGCAGAGTTGATAATGATAGTGCAACTTATTTGTGGAACTGCCGTTTAGGTCATATTGGTGTAAAGCACATGAAGAAACTCCATATTGATGGACTTTTGGAATCACTTAATTATGAATCACTTGGTACTTGCGAACCATGCCTCATGGGCAAGATGACTAAAACGCCGTTCTCCGGAACTATGGAGCGAGCAACTGATTTGTTGGGAATCATACATACTGATGTATGTGGTCCAATGAATATTGAGGCTCGCGGCGGATATCGTTATTTTCTCACCTTCACAGATGATTTGAGCAGATATGTGTATATCTACTTGATGAAACATAAGTCTGAAACATTTGAAAAGTTCAAAGAATTTCATAGTGGAGTTGAAAATCATCGTAACAAGAAAATAAAGTTTCTACGATCTGATCGTGGAGGAGAATATTTGAGTTACGAGTTTGGTTTACATTTGAAGCAATGCGGAATAGTTTCGCAACTCACGCCACCCGGAACACCACAACGTAATGGTGTGTCTGAACATCGTAATCATACTTTACTAGATATGGTGTGATCTATGATGTCTCTTACAGATTTACTGCTATCATTTTGGGGTTATGCTTTAGAGACGGCCGCATTCATGTTAAATAGGGCACCATCAAAATCTGTTGAGATGGCGCCTTATGAACTGTGGTTTGGCAAGAAACCAAAGTTCTCGTTTCTTAAAGTTTGGGGCTGTGATGCTTATGTGAAAAAGCTTCAACCTGATAAGCTCGAACCCAAATCGGAGAAATGTGTCTTCATAGTATACCCAAAGGAAACTGTTGGGTACACCTTCTATCACATATCCGAAGGCAAGACATTTGTTGCAAAGAATGGATCCTTTCTAGAGAAGGAGTTTCTCTCGAAAGAAGTGAGTGGGAGGAAAGTAGAACTTGATGAGGTAACTGTACCTGCTCCTTTATTGGAAAATAGTTCATCACAGAAACCGGTTCCTGTGATGACTACACCATAGGGGAGGAAGCTAATGATGTTGATCATGAAACTTCAAATCAAGTTACTACAGAACCTCGTAGGTCAACCAGAATAAGATCCGCACCAGAGTAGTAGGATAATCCTATTCTGGAGGTCATGTTACTTGACCATGGCGAACCTACGAACTATGAGGAAGCGATGATGAGCCCAGATTCCGCAAAATGGCTTGAGGCCATGAAATCTGAGATGGGATCCATGTATGAGAACAAAGTGTGGACTTTGGTTGACTTGCCCAATGATAGACAAGCCATCGAGTATAAATGGATCTTCAAGAAGAAGACTGACGCTGATGGTAATGTTACTGTCTACAAAGCTCGACTTGTTGCAGAAGGTTTTCGACAAGTTCAAGGGGTTGACTACAATGAGACTTTCTCACCCGTAGTGATGCTTAAGTCTGTCTGAATCATGTTAGCAATTGCCGCATTTTATGATTATGAAATTTGGCAAATGGATGTCAAAACTGCATTCCTGAATGGATTTCTGGAAGAAGAGTTGTATATGATGCAACCAGAAGGTTTTGTCGATCCAAAGAATGCTAACAAAGTGTGCAAGCTCCAGCGATCCATTTATGGACTGGTGCAAGCCTCTCGGAGTTGGAATAAACGCTTTGATAGTGTGATCAAAGCATATGGTTTTATACAGACTTTTGGAGAAGCCTGTATTTACAAGAAAGTGAGTGGGAGCTCTGTAGCATTTCTAATATTATATGTGGATGACATATTATTGATTGGAAATGATATAGAATTTCTAGATAGCATAAAAGGATACTTGAATAAAAGTTTTTCAATGAAAGACCTCGGTGAAGCTGCTTACATATTGGGCATCAAGATCTATAGAGATAGATCAAGACGCTTAATTGGAATTTCACAAAGTACATACCTTGATAAAGTTTTGAAAAAGTTCAAAATGGATCAAGCAAAGAAAGGGTTCTTGCTTGTAATACAAGGTGTGAAATTGAGTCAGACTCAATGCCCGACCACTGCAGAAGATAGAGAGAAAATGAAAGATGTTCCCTATGCTTCAGCCATAGGCTCTATCATGTATGCATTGCTGTGTACCAGACCTGATGTGTGCCTTGCTATTAGTTTAGCAGGGAGGTACCAAAGTAATCCAGGACTGGATCACTGGACAGTGGTCAAGAACATCCTGAAATACCTGAAAAGGACTAAGGATATGTTTCTCATTCAGGTGACAAAGAGCTAGTCGTAAATGGTTACGTCGATGCAAGCTTTAACACTGATCCGGACGATTCTAAATCGCAAACCGGATACGTGTTTATATTGAACGGTGGGGCTGTCAGTTGGTGCAGTTCTAAACAAAGCGTTGTAGGAGGATCTACATGTGACGGAGTACATAGCTGCTTCGGAAGCAGCAAATGAAGGAGTCTGTATGAAGGAGTTCATATCCGATCTAGGTGTCGTACCTAGTGCATCAGGTCCAATGAAAATCTTTTGTGACAATACTGGTGCAATTGCCTTGGCAAATGAATCCAGATTTCACAAAAGAACCAAGCACATCAAGAGACGCTTCAACTCCATCCGGGACCAAGTCCAGGTGGGAGACATAGAAATTTGCAAGATACATACGGATCTGAATGTTGAAGACCCGTTGACTAAGCCTCTTCCACGAGCAAAACATGATCAGCACCAAGGCTCCATGGGTGTTAGAATCATTACTATGTAATCTAGATTATTGACTCTAGTGCAAGTGGGAGAATGAAGGAAATATGCCCTAGAGGCAATAATAAAGTTATTATTTATTTCCTCATATCATGATAAATGTTTATTATTCATTCTAGAATTGTATTACCCGGAAACATAATACATGTGTGAATACATAGACAAACATAGTGTCACTAGTATGCCTCTACTTGACTAGCTCATAAATCAAATATGGTTAAGTTTCCTAACCATAGACATGAGTTGTCATTTGATTAACGGGATCACATCATTAGGAGAATGATGTGATTGACTTGACCCATTCCGTTAGCTTAGCACTTGATTGTTTAGTATGTTGTTATTGCTTTCTTCATGACTTATACATGTTCCTATGACTATGAGATTATGTAACTCCCGCTTACCGGAGGAACACTTTGTGTGCTACCAAACGTCACAACGTAACTGGGTGATTATAAAGGTGCTCTACAGGTGTCTCCGAAGGTACTTGTTGAGTTGACATATTTCGAGATTAGGATTTGTCACTCCGATTGTCGGAGAGGTATCTCTGGGCCCTCTCGGTAATGCACATCACTATAAGCCTTGCAAGCAATGTAGCTAATGAGTTAGTTACGGAATGATGCATTACGTAACGAGTAAAGAGACTTGCCGGTAATGAGATTGAATTAGGTATTGGATACCGACGATCGAATCTCGAACAAGTAACATACCAATGACAAAGGGAACAACGTATGTTGTTATGCGGTTTGACCGATAAAGATCTTCGTAGAATATGTAGGAGCCAATATGAGCATCCAGGTTCCGCTATTGGTTATTGACCGGAAACGTGTCTCGGTCATGTCTACATAGTTCTGAAACCCGTAGGGTCCGCATGCTTAAGGTTTCGTTGAAAGTTTTTTATGAGTTTATGAGTTTTGATGTACCGAAGGTTGTTCAGAGTCCCGGATGTGATCACGGACATGAAGAGGAGTCTCGAAATGGTCGAGACATGAAGATTGATATATTGGAAGCCTATATTTGGATATCGGAAGTGTTCCGGGTGAAATCGGGATTTTACTAGAGAACCGGGAGGTTACCGGAACCCCCCGGGGGCTTAATAGGCCATAGTGGGTGAGGGAGTCCTAGATTAGGGGGTGTCCGGATGGCCAGACTATGGCCTTTGGCCGGACTCCCGGACTATGAAGATACAAGATTGAAGACTTTGTCCCGTGTTCGAATAGGACTTTCCTTGGCGTGGAAGGCAAGCTTGGCGATACGATATGTAGATCTCCTCCCATTGTAACCGACTCTATGTAACCCTAGCCCTCTCCGGTGTCTATATAAACCGGAGAGATTTAGTCCGTAGGACGAACAACAATCATACCATAGGCTAGCTTCTAGGGTTTAGCCTCTCTGATCTCGTGGTAGATCTACTCTTGTACTACCCATATCATCAATATTAATCAAGCAGGAGTAGGGTTTTACCTCCATTGAGAGGGCCCGAACCTGGGTAAAAACATCGTGTCCCTTGTCTCCTGTTACCATTCACCTAGACACACAGTTCGGGACCCCCTACCCGAGATCCGCCGGTTTTGACACCGACATTGGTGCTTTCATTGAGAGTTCCTCTATGTTGTCACCTTTAGGCCCGATGGCTTCTTCGATCATCAACCACGACGCGGTCCAGGGTGAGAATTTTCTCCCCGGACAGATCTTCGTATTCGACGGCTTTGCATTGCGGGCCAATTCACTTGGCCATCTGGAGCAGATCGAAAGCTACGCCCCTGGCCATCAGGTCAGATTTGGAAGTTTAAACTACACTGCTGATATCCGTGGAGACTTGATCTTCGACGGATTCGAGCCACAGCCGAGCGCGCCGCACTGTCACGATGGGCATGATCTAGCTCTGCCGCTGGACAGTGCCCAGAGCGCCGCTCAGGTGTCCGCTCTGACCCTTAGCTCGAAGTCGACTGCGCCGGTCGAGGACGGGTGGCTAGACGCCGCCTCAGGGGCTGCAATCTCTATGGTGATCGAGCCGAACACCAATCTTGTCCTTTGCGGAGCTCGTGACTCCCAAGTGTCGGACTCCTTTCCGGACTCCGAATATTCCGCACCCCTCCCGATCGAACCCAATTGGGCTCCGATCATGCAGTTCACCGCCGCGGACATCTTTCAACACTCGCCCTTTGGCGACATCCTGAATTCACTAAAGTCTCTCTCTTTATCAGGAGAGCCCTGGCCGGACTATGGTCAGCAAGGTTGGGATGCGGACGACGAAGAAATTCGAAACCCACCCACCAGGCACTTTGTAGCCACTATCGACGATTTAACCGACATGCTCGACTTCGACTCCGAAGACATCGACGGTATGGACGCTGATGAAGAAGACGAACGAGAACCAGCGCCTATAGGGCACTGGACAACCACCTCATCCCATGATGTATACATGGTGGACACACCTAAAAGAAACAATGACGAGGATCAAAAGGGCGCAACGAGGGATCATTCCCTCGAAAAGCAATCAAAGCGGCGGCGGAAGCGCCACGCCAAACCCCACCTCGACAGAGACCCAGCCATAGAGCAGGACGAACTGGCGGACGACGAACATGCCATCGAGCAACCGTCCAAACAGGGCAACTTGGATAGACAAACCGAACAACCCGTCCCCGGCGAAAATAATAGTCCAAACGACCTCACGCCAGACAAGTTGCTGGAGAAGAAGAACCTCCACCAAAGGCTCATCGCCACTGCGCGTAGCCTGAAAAAGCAGAAGCGAAAGCTCAAAACAGCGGAAGATGCACTCAGAATCAGATGGGGCAAAGTACTCAACACCGCACACAAGTACGGCGACAATCACCACACAAAGAGCTATCCGAAGCGAAAATTACTACCGGAATTTGATGAGGAGGCCTTAGAGCCCCCATGGTCAAAAAACAAGGAAGCCACCAGGTCGGATAGATGACCCCATGGCCGACATGCAGCGGCAAAGGGCGCCGCATTCAATCCGGCACGCGATCCACACAAGGATTCGCATCAAAAAGACGGCCCAACTAGATCTATCTATGGGCCAAGAAAGCAAGCTCTAGTAAGCAATGCAACGCAACAAGATATCCGAACATCGCGGCACACTGAAATACAGGGGCACCGCACATCCCCTATGTTTCACCGATGAGGTGCTGGACCATGAATTTCCAGCGGGATTCAAGCCCGTAAGCATAGAGGCATACGACGGAACAACAGACCCTGGAGTCTGGATTGAGGATTATATCCTCCACATACACATGGCTAGAGGAGATGACCTCCACGCCATAAAATACTTACCCCTCAAGCTCAAAGGGCTAGCCCGGCATTGGCTTAAAAGCCTTCCCGAAAACACCATAGGAAGTTGGGAGGAGCTCGAGGATGCTTTTCGGGAAAAATTTCAAGGGACCTATGTCCGACCTCCGGATGCAGACGATCTAAGTCATATAACTCAACAACCCGGAGAGTCAGCCTGGAAACTCTGGAACATATTTCTTACTAAAAAGAATCAGATAATCGACTGTCCGGACGCCGAAGCCCTAGCAGCTTTCAAGCATAGCGTTCGAGACGAATGGCTCGCCAGACACCTCGGCCAAGAAAAGCCAAGAACAATGGCCGCATGGACAAGCCTCATGACCCGCTTTTGCGCAGGAGAGGATAGCTGGTTGGCAAGAAGCAGCACCAGCGACCCAAGTACATCCGAAGTCAGAGATGGAAACGGGAAACCGCACCGTAACAAGGAACGACACCGGATCAAGGATAACAACCCGAAGAGCACAGCAGTCAACGCCGGATTCAAAAGCTCTTGGCAGAATCAAAAAAAGCCGCCCCCCAAAGATAATAGGGACGAGCTATCTAACCTCAACAAAAACTTGGACAAAATATGCCAAATCCACAGTACTCCCGGGAGGCCTGCAAACCACACCCACAGAGATTATTGGGTCTTCAAGCAATCCGGCAAACTCAACGCCGAACACAAGGGGCTCGACATACCAAGCGAGGATGACGACGAACCCCACAAGCAGAGCACCAGAGAACAAAAGAAGTTCCCGCAAGAAGTCAAAACAGTAAATTCACTTCATGTGACAAAAGGGAAAAACAGAGTGGCACCTACGGAGATACGCGCCATACGGCCTGTCCCAGAGGAGTCCCGCCACTGGTTGTTACAACCAATCACCTTCGATCATCAGGATTACTCTAGAGGTATCCGGAACACGGGCTGGACTGCCTTGGTCTTAGATCCGATAATTGACGGACTCCACTTTACACAAGTCCTAATGGACGGCGGCAGTGACCTAAACCTACTATATCAGGACACAATCCGCAAAAAGGGGATAAACCCAGCAATAATTCGCCACGGCAACACTTCCTTTCAAGGGGTCACGCCAGGCCCAAATACCCATTGTATGGGTTCCCTCTCGTTAGAAGTTATGTTCGGCTCCCCCGACAACTTCCAAAGCGAAAAGCTAACCTTCCACATCGCCCCATTCATAAGTAGCTATCAAGCACTACTGGGATGCAAAGCTTTCGCCCGCTTTAACGCAATACCGCATTATGCATCCCTTACAATCAAAATACCCGGTCCAGGAGGCATCATCTCATTAAAGGGAAATATCAAGTGTTCCTTGAGCGCGGACGATGGTGCGGCTGCCTTGATAGCCGCACACTAATCCAGCTTTACTAGTTAGAGCACCTAAACAGGTCGTTCACGACCCCGAACATGGCTCGACGAGTCCGGCGTAAACATACAAAGGCTTAATAGCCGCATACCCCCATACAAGGGGCTCCGCGCTTTTACACCAGGAGACAATAAAGCTCAATTCTGCCCATTTTTTGTATTATACTTTGTTTATTTTAACATAGATTTCTTGCACGATCATTTCCCACTAAGTTCCTCTCTTTTGCAGACGAACACCGTGCTACACCCGTCCAGGATATGGCACAACGGAGACACAGGCGCAGACGTGCAGTAGGGACCCGTTTCAAGGATTCTTTTCAGATTAAGACCCTGCGTAAACCTTTTTTACTGTCTCTTGTTGATTACATCCCCTGGTTTTTTGCTATAACCGAGGAGGAGGCTGGCGTCTTGGCATGTGGCCACGCCAGAATTTTGCGCGTACCTGGACACCAGGGGCTTCTTACCAAGGGCTTTTGTTTGGCCTGTTTTCATAAAGACCGAATACCTTAGGGAGTGTTCGGCATCGCGAGTTTGGCGTTATATGCATCAGCTCCGAATGATGTCTTTGGTCAAATGTTGGGTTTGGCCTTATACCGGAATCTGCAGTATCCGTACCCACCATGCCAGATTTGTCAATGTCTGATGAGGCCTCTTTGGTGTTGCCTACTACAACTTCTCCAGATGAAGCTCCTCTGTTGATACCTGATGAAGGATCAAGCTCTATGCCTGCCACTGCAACTACTCTGAAGCAACGCAAAGGCAAGATGTTGACCCCAGTTGATACTGCTACTCTACGCAGAAGCAACAGAACCAACAAATATGATGGCTTCCGGGTTTCTACTACATCTGAAACTCGCCTGGTCAAGTCCAATGTCAAGCCCCGTGTTGTGCCTGCTACCCTGATAATCTTTGAAGATGCCAACTCTACTGCAACCACTCCGGCGGTCCCTAACACTGATGATGCACTTCCGGATGTGCCCCCTCCAACTCCCATCGCCACGCTTCAGGCCATTGGTACGGATCTCTGTGTTGTGCCTGCTGAGGAGCTTACTGCTTCGGCTCTGTCCAAAGAGTAGGCGAGTTTTATTTCTATCCCGTTTCTGCGGCTATCTGAAACTTTATCCTTCCAATGCTTTTGCGTGACTGGAACGTACTTTGTTGGAATGTTCGCGGTCTTAATGCGCCTGAAAAACATTTAGCGCTTGGTAATGCGATTCGATCTAGTGGATGCGATGTGATTTGTCTCCAGGAGTCTAAAATGCCCTCGTTTGATGCCGCCACCTTAAAAACCCTATGCCCTCGATGTTTTGACAGTTTGCGTTTATACCTTCGATTGGCACTTCTGGTGGCATCATTACGATTTGGAATAGCAGCGTTTTCACTGGTCGGGTCTTCTTGTCTGAGAGTTTTGCGTTAGGAGTAGAGCTTACTTCTACGCAATCAAATCATTCTTGGAAGTTAATCAATGTATATGGTCCTTGTCAAGGTGAGCTTCGTGAGGCTTTCACCACTTGGCTTTTTGAGCTGGATATCCCTAGTTCTGAAGATTGGCTTATTCTTGGCGACTTTCACTATATTCGATCACCTGACAATCGCAACAAGCCGGGAGGCAATGTACAAGATATGTTCACCTTTAATGATTTCATACGGGAGCAAAATCTTACTGAATTGCCAATCAAAGGGAGAGCCTATACTTGGTCCAATATGCAACACCAACCACTTCTGGAACAACTTGACTAGTTTTTTACCACACTACACTGGACTCTCTCCTTTCCAAACACTCTGGTAAGCCCATTGGGGAAGCCCGTCTCGGACCACACCCCCTGTAATGTGGTCATTCAAACGACCATCCCAAAAAGCAAGATTTTCAGGTTTGAAACGTATTGGATTGCTCACCCTGGTTTTATGGAGGTGGTGGAAAGAGCTTGGAGAAAACCTATCAAACATAACAAACGTTCCAACCAAGCGGCGATTGTTGGACAGAAACTCAAGGCTGTGAGATATGCTCTCAAGCATTGGAGTAAAAAGATCTCCCGCTTATCGATTGCTATTGAGAATACTAACAAAGCCCTACTGGAGTTGGACGGCATTGAAGATAGCCGTCAGCTTACTACCCCCGAATGAAATTTTCGCAGTATTCTTAAAAAACACCTTCTGAGGCTCCTTCAATATCAAAAAGACTACTGGAGAAAACGATGCACCATCCGTTGGATTCAGTTTGGAGATGAGAACTCCAAGTTTTTTCAAACTGTCGCTACAGAACGTTATCGGAGAAACTGCATCAGTTCTCTTAAAAATGCAAATGGCAAGATTGTGGATGATCATGTTGGAAAAGAATCGGTCATGTTTGAGGCCTTCAAGGCTAGGATGGGACAAGTTAACCCTTTGCCCATGAAATTTAACTTGGATCACCTGCTCAAAGATGAAGAGATCTTCACCAATCTTGTGGCTCCGTTCACAAATAAGGAAATTGATGATGTTGTGGCGTCCATGCCACCTGACTGCGCCCCAGGTCCTGATGGCTTCAATGGGGCCTTCCTGAAAGCTTGTTGGCCTATACTCAAAGAGGATTTCTATCTTTTGTGTGATGAGTTCCATCGGGGAGGACTCAACCTGGAAAGTATCAATGCTGGTTATATCACGTTGATCCCCAAAACGATTTCGCTTGACACGGTCAACGATTTTCGGCCCATAACGCTCCTGAACTGCTGCCTCAAACTGATCACTAAAATACTGGCCGATCGCCTCCAGAAAATTATTCTCAGTCTGGTGCATCAAAACCAATATGGTTTCCTCCGTGGCTGATCCATTCATGACTGCATGGCCTGGGCCTTCGAGTATATTCATCAATGTCAAGCTTCGAAGAGAGAAGTTGTACTCCTGAAGCTTGACTTTGCCAAAGCCTTTGACACAATAGAACATTCTGCTATGCTTCTGATCATGAGGAAAATGGGTTTCCCTCCTAAATGGCTCACTTGGATGGAAAGCATCTTCTCTTCGGGCAAGTCCTGGGTTCTCCTAAATGGGATACCTGGTCGGCAATTCTCTTGCAAATGTGGTGTGCGTCAAGGCGATCCCATGTCTTCCCTCATTTTTGCCATCGCTGCCGACCTTTTGCAATCGGCCATCAATGAAGCTCTTGATCAAGGTTTGATAAATCACCCGATCCCTCCCAAGGGTAACGCCAAGTACCCGGTGATCCAGTATGCGGACAACACTATCATTGTCTTGCCTGCGTATCTTCGTCAAGCTGCCAAGATCAAGCAAATCCTTGAAGACTACGCCACCTCCATTGGGCTTAAGATAAACTTTCATAAGTCAACTCTCGTACCTATTAACACTCCGGTGGACACATGCAATGATATAGCCGCTCTTTTTGGGTGCACCCAGGCCAACATGTCGTTTACATACCTGGGACTGCCCCTTGGGACCACCCGACCCTTAGTTCTTGACATGACACCTTTTGTGTGCAAAGCGGGAAGAAGGATCACCGCTGCCATGACTCTCATGTCGCATGCTGGTAGGTTGGCCTTGATAAACTCGATCATTACAGCACTTGCCATTTATCCGATGGGTACCATGCGATTGCCTCTAAAAATCGTAGCGCAACTGGATAAAATTCGGAGACACTGCCTGTGGACCAAAAAAACTACGGATGGCGTCAAACATAACTCTCTAGCTACCTGGCCCATGGTGTGTAGACCCAAATCTAGTGGTGGTCTCGGAGTTCTTGATCTAAAAGTTCAAAATGATGGCCTGCTCCTGAAATTCCTGCACAAGTTTTACAATAGGATGGATATCCCTTGGGTGTAGCTAATCTGGAATACATACTACACCGACTCGATCCCCCATGTTGTGGGTGCCTGTGGTTCCTTCTAGTGGCGAGACCTGGTTCTCTTAATGCCAATATACCGCAGAATCACTAGTGTGCTTGTGAAACATGGCACGTCTGCACTCTTTTGGAAAGATAACTGGAACAATGAGATCTACGCCGATAAATATCCGAGAGCTTTCTCGTATGTCACCAACGAAGACTCGTCGGTCAGAGCCATCTTGTCTGCCTCCATGTTGCATGAAACCTTCCATCTTCCCCTATCTGTGCAAGCTCATGAGGAGGTCAAGCGGTTGCAGCTCGATGTCGCGGCTGTCAGGCTAGAGGAGCGCAATGATGCCTGGTCATACTGCTGGGGGCGACCGAGTTCAAAACGGCCAGGTATTACAAATTCTTCTTTCGAGAGCTGATTGCTCATGTAGCTTTTCGATCCCTCTGGCAGACCAAGTGCACCCCAAAAATCAAAGTCTTCGGCTGGTTCCTATTGTCTGATCGCCTCAATACTCGCAACATGCTCAAAAGAAGGCACTATAACATTGGTTCAAACTTTGATTGCTTGCTCTGTGGACGGCACATTGAAGAGACAGTTGAACATCTGTTCTTCCGTTGTACCTTTAGCAACGAGTGTTGGCGACATTTGGATATTTGCTGCGCCGAGGTGGGGGATAGGTTAGATCTGGTGAGACAATTTAAGGAACGACATCCCCGCAAAATGATCATGGAAATCTTCCTGGTTGCTGCTTGGAGCCTATGGAAGGAGTGCAACAACAACCATTTCAGGCATATTGCACCCTCGGTGACCTCTTGGTGGGCTCGGTTCAAGACTGATTTTTATAACATACAATATAGATTGCCTGTTCATAAGAGACATGTGGTCTCTTCCGTCTTGCAAAACTTACCACAGGACCCTCCTTAGCGCCTGATCTTGGTCCTAGCTCTAGACCCCACTATCACCCTTTGTAATTACCACCATGTAATAGCTCTTGGTTACTTTTTAATATATATGCAGTAGGAGCCTTTCCTACTGTCTCCATTTTCAAAAAAAATGTTGGGTTTGCCCGGCTCCTGTGTTTTGCTGCCTTACGTTCCGCTCTATCGGCTAAGGCGGCACCAGGAGAACTACTGCAATTGTGCCCCGGTTCGGCCAGGCGAGCACCTCAGTAGAGAAAGCCGAAAACTGACTGTCATGATATAGCGAGAGACTGGTCAACCACTTCATGACTTGCCGGAATCTTTAGGATTCCTCCGCATTAATGAAGGGTCGTTTCCCAGTCAGGCACACACGTGCCCCTAATTCGGGCGAGCGTGGTGCCCCCAGGGGATAATTAGTAGCCCCACTGTCAAACTCCTATGGCTAAGTGAAAGTGATAAAGCATTATAGTTCGGTTGCCTAGTTCGCTGTGCTATCACCTCCTTTATAGGACCAAGACGTTGGATCAAGTGTGAAAATGCGCCTTCTGTGAACACCCCCGCATTATATGCATGGGGGCTGAAGCCAACGACTGCCATCTTTCAGGTTATATACACATATACATTAACAGCCGCACAGGAGGTATTCTAATTCTTGAAAGCACAAGTACAAAAAGCGTTTATATTCCATCAAAACATTGTTTTACAATAGCACATGTTATTCGAACACAACATCCTTTGAGCACTGCGTCTCTATTAAACGAGCGCCCTGCAAAACTTCCTCAAAGTAGTGCTGGGCGGGTACTCGGCTTTCGTCCGAATCCTGGGATGCAACAAGACTGGCCTTCATCTCCACCCAGTATGTCTTCACACGGGCAAGAGCCATCTGTGCACCCTCTATGCACTCTGACCTCTTCATTGCATCAATATGCGGCACCGTACCAAGGAACTGTTGCACCAAGCAAAAATAACTCTTTGGCTCTGGCCCTTTCGGCCATAGATGACTCACGACATGCTTCATGGTGAGTCCGGATAACCTGTTCAGCTCCGCCCACGCGACCAAACGATCGGATATCGAAAGTGGGCGCTCTGGATTGACCGCGACCAAAAAAGTTCTTCCAATTCATGGTCATCAAGACCCCAGAAGTGTTCGGTCGCGTTCGCGGCACTAGCCGCCAAATCCAGATAAGTGTTTCCCGCACTCCACTTCCGGTCTAACGGAGCATACTTAGGATCCCCGAACTTCATCCGCAGCATATAAGGCTTTCCAGCAGTGATATCTCCGGCCTGATGTAGCTCCTCCTTCATAGCTCTCATTGCAGAGCGAGTGTCCTTGGCCTCGGCAGTGACCTTTTCTAGGTCCTTCTGTGCCACCCTACCTTCTTTTTCAAGAAGCTTACAACGGTCGGCAGCATCCTTCAATTTTACAGCCATCTCGGCCATTTCTTTCTTGGATTGGCAGTGAGCGGCCTGTTCGGCTTTTAGCTCTTCATCCGCCTTCACGGCAGCCGCATCACTTTTCCTAGCTTGCTCCTTGGCTCGGGAAAGTTCCGCCCGAAGGTTTTCCATGGCAGCGGCACCATCTGCATTTAGCACACATGTTATAAGGTACGAGCATCAAGCTCCTCTTACCAGATGTCTTTGGAGACATTACATACCTTGTGCCTCGTCCAGCCGCTCATTTACAAGCGCGATGTCGGAATCTGCCACGTCAAGTTGCCGCTTTAGCTCGGCAAATTCATCAGTCCGGCTAGCCACCGAACACCTCGCCACCTACATAGGAAAGGCGACATATTATACCTGGGATTATGATCCTCTGTGCGCCGTCATTTTTTGACAACACACAAAGTCTCAGGGGCTACTATCTATACAGAGCGTATTTTATATATGCGGCACTGTCAAAAGGTACATCTTTTCACGTACCTCAAAACCTGTCAGTAAACTCCTGGCGGCCTCGTATAATCCGCTTTCCGCAGATGAAATCCTTCTAATCACCGTGTTCATCAACACACTGTGTTCTTCTGAGATAGACGCTCGCCTGAGCAGATCCTTCAGCTCCTCCGACCGTGCACCAGACGGTGCCGGACTCGTTCGAAGACTTTTTTCCAAGGCCGGATTCGGAGAAACCCTCCGAGACGACACCTCGGGGTCGCCCGCCTTGCAAGACGGTATAGCTGGGGGAGGCGTTCCGCTCTCCATCATCTCCGGACGAAGATCCCCTGAAGATGAGCTCTGCTGCGAAGGGTTGAGATCCGAACTACAAGGTAAAATTTCGGTTATGTTCCTCAGAAATAAAACAGGGATGGCTCTCATTTTAAAACCCCTCTCTTTACTTACGGCTCGGTGGAGAGCTGATCCCCTTGGGGGCGTAATGCGGCCGGGGCACCCTCCGGCGCCGGACCCTCTGACGAAGATTTCTTCCCCCGCTTTGAGGCCATCGCCTCCGGGTCTTCAGAGGTGGTCCTCTTCTTTCCCTAGATAGAGGAATTCTCGATTCCTCCTTTCCTGACAGTCTCCTTCGCGGAGGCGGTAGCTTCTTTGTTCCCCTCTTCGCCTTCTTCCAAAGGCGCAATCTCCAGCATCCTGGTCAACACGGGATCCGGCGTGGTCTCGGGGAGGGGGGCCGGACACCTGATAACCTTTGCTTTCGCTATCCACTCCTGTTTAAAGGATAGCTCTTTTGAGGGCAGTGTTATGACAAATGTACGGATAGCGTGTCCGGGTACAGGGCTACTTACTTGAGTGTCCGGGCGATTGCAGCTCAGACCTGCGTCCTCAGACAAGTCCAGACACATTGCTTGTGATCCAAAGAACAATTTGTACATCTCCACGGGCGTCGTGCCCATAAAATGTTGGAGGGCTCGCGATCCTTCCGGATCAAATTCCCACAGGCGGAGGGGGCGACGTCTGCAGGGCAGTATGCGGCAAATCAGCATAACATGCGCCACTACGGCCAAATTGGTATCTCTTTCTAGGAGATCTCGAATGCGACCCTGCAGCAAGGGCACGTCCTTGGACGGCCCCCAGTTAAGCCCTTTATTGACCCATGACACTAGCCGTGGTGGGGGACCCGAGCGAAAAGCAGGTGGCGCCACCCACGTGGTGCCGCTGGGAGCTATGATCTAAAACCACTCTCGTTGCCATAAGCCAAACTCCTCTTGAAAAGAGCCCTCGGGCCATGGAGCGTCGGCAATCTTGCTTATAATAGCACCATCGCACTCAGCGTACTGCCCCTCGATCATCTTCAGTTCTACCTTGAAGGTTTTAAGCCACAATCCGAAGTGAGGAGTAATATGGAGGAAGGCCTCACACATGACAATGAACGATGAGATTTGGAGGATGCACTCCGGAGCTAAGTCGTGAAATTCCAGCCCGTAATAAAACATGAGCTCCCTCACAAAGGGATCAATCGGGAAGCCTAGCCCCCGAAGGAAGTGAGATGTGAACACCACACTCTCACCGGGCTGGGGAGTGGGAATAGCCTGCCCTTGAGCAGGCAGCCTATGCGAGATTTCGCCGGTCAGATACCGGGCATCTCTCAGCTTTCGCACGTCTTCTTCCGTAACGGAGGAAGGCATCCACCAGCCTTGGAGGTCGAAGCCGGACATCATCGAAGGTCCGAAGCGCCTGAATCTGGAGCTTTGGGTGTTGGAACTCGAGGCGAGAGGCGGATTTGATTGGATTGAAAGAAAGGAGTCGAGCCTTGGTCCCTTTATAAAGAGGTTGAATACCAAGAGCCCTCCCCATGACCGTTTGGGACTCACTTTCAATTAAGAAGCCATACCAATGGCACAGTTGGGTTACCCACGCCCGTATTGATGAGAATCCCGGAATAATGGGACACGATCTCTGCTTTGAGAAGACGTGCCAAGGAAACCGCCTCGCTAAACACCCTAAGGTGGGACAGTAAAACAATTCGAATACAAGCTTGGCTGTGGCATGATGTCACGCTACGGAATACGTCAGCAGATTAGATTGGTGCGAATATTATTCTCTCTACGGTGGTATGTGGAAACTATTTTGCAGAGCCGGACACTATCCTTGTGTTCAACATCTTCTATGAAGTATTCGGAGGAGGAACCCGCCTTGCAATGCCAAAGACAATTTGCGCGCCGGACTCATCGTCATTGAAGCCTGGTTCAAGGGCTACTGAGGGAGTCCTGGATTAGGGGGTGTCCGCATGGCCGGACTATGACCTTTGGCCGGACTCCCGGCCTATGAAGATACAAGATTGAAGACTTCGTCCCGTGTCTGGATAGGACTTTCCTTGGCGTGGAAGGCAAGCTTGGTGATACGATATGTAGATCTCCTCCCATTAATTGTAACCGACTCTGTGTAACCCTAGCCCTCTCCGGTGTCTATATAAACCAGAGAGATTTAGTCCGTAGGACGAACAACAATCATACCATAGGCTAGCTTCTAGGGTTTAGCCTCTCTGATCTCGTGGTAGATCTACTCTTGTACTACCCATATCATCAATATTAATCAAGCAGGAGTAGGGTTTTACCTCCATCGAGAGGGCCCGAACCTGGGTAAAAACATCATGTCCCTTGTCTCCTGTTACCATCCGCCTAGACGCACAGTTCGGGACCCCCTACCCGAGATCCGCCGGTTTTGACACCGACAGTGGGCCTTAGTGGAGAAGAGGAGAGGAGGCCAGGGCACGGCCGCGCGCCCCTTCCCCCTAGTCCAAATAGGACAAGGAGAGGGGGGCGGCGCCCCCCTTTCTTTCCTCTCTCTCCTTCCTCTTTCCCCCCTTCTCCTAATCCAACAAGGAAGGAGGGAGTCCTACTCCCGATGGGAGTAGGACTCCCCTTGGCACGCCTCCTCCCTGGCCGGCCGCCCCCTCCCCCCTTGCTCCTTTATATACGGGGGCAGGGGCACCTCTAGACACAACAATTGATCCTTGGATCTCTTAGCCGTGTGCGGTGCCCCCCTCCACCATAGTCCTCCTCGATAATATTGTAGCGGTGCTTAGGCGAAGCCCTGCGACGGTAGAACATCAAGATCGTCACCATGCCGTCGTGCTGACGGAACTCTCCCTCGACACTCAGCTGGATTGGAGTTCGAGGGATGTCATCGAGCTGAACGTGTGCTAGAACTTGGAGGTGCCATAGTTTCGGTGCTTGATCGATCGGGCCGTGAAGATGTACGACTACATCAACCGTGTTGTTCTAACGCTTCCGCTTTCGGTCTACAAGGGTACGTAGATGACACTCTCCCCTCTCGTTGCTATGCATCACCATGATCTTGCGTGTGCGTAGGAATTTTTTTGAAATTGCTACGTTCCCCAACAATTCTCTCTTGTGCCGGTATCGCTATTTTTTACCATGGCGTGATTTAGAGCGGCGC
This sequence comes from Triticum dicoccoides, assembly GCF_002162155.2. NCBI lineage: Eukaryota > Viridiplantae > Streptophyta > Magnoliopsida > Poales > Poaceae > Triticum > Triticum dicoccoides. The sequence goes on from NC_041381.1 coordinate 422,003,958, forward strand.
CGCTGACGTCGGTGCTTAGATTGTTTCTCAGGAAGTTTATCCTCAATTGGATCCTTTTTGTCATCGCAATTGTCTTCTTGGGGTGTATCCACCATGTATATATCATATGAGGAGGTGGTTGTCCAGCGCCCTGTGGGTGGTGGTTCCTATTCTTCTTTGGCATCGTCGTCCATACCGTCGATGTCTTTGGAGTCAAAATCAAGTATGTCGGTCAAATCGTCAATAGTGGCTATCAAGTGGGTGGTGGGTGGGCAACGAAGCTCTTCGTCGTCTGCTTCCCACTCAAGCTGGACATAGTTTGCCTAAGGGTGAGTGTTGGAAGATGTTCGTGGAGCTGAACTCTAAGATCGGTGCCCGGTTAGATTAGATGGGTGCGGATACACGCGGTTTGGAGCCTATGGACAGAGATGAGTCCGAGGTTCCGATGACACAGGCCTCGTTGGAGGTCAGATCTGTGTTCGGCTCTAGCGCCGCTGAGTCCGCGACTTCCGTGGCGAGGTTGAGCCTCCCGTCCTCGGATGGCGCGCTCTGCTCTAGATCTAGGGCCAGTGCGGTTACCGGAGTTCAAGCTTCCAAACCTGACCTGATGGCCAGGGGCGTAGCTGTCGATCTACTCCAGATGGCCAAACGAGTTGGCCCGTAGTGCGAAGCCGCCGAATACGAAGATCTGTCCGGGGAGAAAAACTTCACCCTGGACTGCATTTTTGTAGATGATCGAAGGAGCCATCATGCCTTATGGTGACGACACAGTGTAACTCTCAATGAAAGCACCAATGTCGGTGTCAAAACCGACGGATCTCGGGTAGGGGGTCCCGAACTGTGTGTCTAAGGCTAATGGTAACAGGAGGCGGGGGCACAATGTTTACCCAGGTTCGGGCCCTCTCGATGGAGGTAATACCCTACTTCCTGCTTGATTGATCTTGATGATATGTGTATTACAAGAGTTGATCTACCACGAGATCATAGAGGCTAAACCCTAGAAGCTAGCCTATGATTATGATTGTTCTTGTCCTACGGACTATACCCTCCGGTTTATATAGACACCGGAGGGGGCTAGGGTTACACAGAGTCAGATACAGAGAAAGGAATCTTCACATCCGAATCGCCAAGCTTGCCTTCCACACAAAGGAGAGTCCCATTCGGACACTGGACGAAGTCTTCTATCTTGTATCTTCATAGCCCAATAGTCCGGCATATGCATATAGTCTGGCTGTCCAAGGACCCCTTAATCCAGGACTCCCTCAACCCCTCCACTTGCTACTGTTCATCTAGCCGTCCACTAGCTACTGTTCAACCTTCCCTCCACGGGGTCCTATTCATCCAGCCCTCCACGGGGTCCTGTTCATCCACACCCAACCGGCTCGATCGATCGGGGTCCTGTTCATCCAGCGGCAACACCACGGGGTCCTGTTCATCCAACCCCCCCAACAACACTCAGTGTTCATCTAGAGGCAGCATCGGTTGGCTTCAGTTAGCAGCAATAGCGAAGGAATCGCTCGATCGGGTTCAGTTAACAGCCATCGATCGATCGCTCGGGTTCAGTAACGCGTAGCTTGCAGTGCAATCGCTCGGGTTCAGTAGGCGAATGCCTCGCTCGGGTTTAGTTAGAGCCCAATGCCTCGCACCCACGTGCATGCGTGTACGAGAGAAATGCGCAAACCTCTATGCATCACTCGGCCCCGACCACCCACCGTAACCGGGAACACCCCGATATTTTCCTCGCCCTCGCTTCTACCATGGTTTTTTCCGTCATGGACGGCCCAAAGAATGTCATGCAGCTGTGTCTCCGTCCCGCGCATGATGAAATGCCCATTTTCTGTCATGATTTTTTGTTATAGATGTAGGAGCCCACCACATCTATGATGATACCGGGTTTTGTCACAATTATCGTCATAGAAGTGTCATAAGCATGACAGAAAAAATCGTTCGGCCCAAAATGTCACGGATGTGTCCTTTTTTTGTAGTGCTACTTTGCTACTAAATACTTTGCTGCAAATATTAAGTCTTTCTGGTGTGGTTGAATTGACAACTCGGCTACTAATACTTGAGAATATTCTTTGGCTCCCCTTGTGACGAATCAATAAATTTGGGTTGAATACTCTACCCTCAAAAACGGTTGCGATCCCCTATACTTGTGGGTTATCAAGACCTTTTGTTGGCGCCATTGCCGGGGAGCATAGCTCTATTCTTTGAGTCACTTGGGATTTATATCTGTTGATCACTATGAGGAACTTGAAAGATGAAAGAACCAAGATTTTTCCCTCAACTACGAGGGGAGGTAAGGAACTGCCATCTACCTCTGCACTTGATTCACCTTCTGTTTTGAGTAAGCTTGCGACACCTACACCTGCTATTGATTCTGATATGTCACATGTTATTGATGATGCCACTTCTGTTATGCATGATGCTTATGATGAAACTACTTCTCTGCTTAATAATAATGTGCCATTAGGTGATTTCTTGATGAACAACTTGCTAGGGTTAGAGAGAATGAAATTACTGAAACTGATGATATTAATGAAAGTGATGATGGAGATTATCCCCCTAGATATGAATCGCTTGTTGTGCCTGAGGGTTATGTTATGGATGAAGAAACTGCTAGAGACCCTTTTTCTTGCAATGATAGATATGATCTTCAGAAACTGTTAGCCAAGCTGAAAGAAAAGTCTTTGAATACTAGAATGAAATATGACCCTGCTTTTGCTACTTCACGTATCTGTGTTACCAATAAGGATTATGATTTCTCTGTCGATCCTGAGTTAATTACTTTGGTTGAATCTGATCCTTTCTGTGGCTATGAATCTGAAATTGTTGTGGCAAATCTTACTAAATTGAATCATATAGCCAGCTGATACGTCTCCAACGCATCTATAATTTATGAAGTATTCATGCCATGTTTACAATAGTTTTATATGATTTTGGTATGATTTGATTAGAACTAACCCAGACTGACGTTGTTTTCAGCAGAACTACCGTGGTGTTGTTTTTGTGCGGAAATAAAAGTTCTCGGAATGCGCTGAAAATTAACGAAGATTCTTTTGGGAAAATATAAAAAATACTGGAACAAAAATCTACTAAAGGGGAGTCCCGTGGGCTCCACGAGGATGGGGGGCGCCCCTGTGCCTCGTGGGCTCCCTATGGGGCCCCTTGACTTGTCCTCGACGCCAACCTCTTCTATAAATACCCAAACCTCCAGAAAATAACCTAGATCGGAAGTTCCGCCGTTGCGAGTCTCTGTAGCCATGAGAAATCAATCTAGGCCCTCTCTGGCACCCTGTCGGAGGGGGCCATCATCACCGGAGGCCATGGAGAAGGGTCCCGGAGGTGCCATCATCGTCATGAAGGCCAAGGACCATAGGGGGAACCTCTCCCCATCCAAGGGGATGCCATGGCGGAGGAAGCACAACGGGGAGAACCTCTCCTCCTCTCTCTCGGTGGCGTCGGAGTGCCATCGGGAGGGGAATCATCGCCACGGTGACCGTGTTCATCAACATCACCATCATCATCACCATCCTCATATCTTTTACGCGGTCCACTCTCCTGCACCCTGCTGTAATCCCTACTTGAACATGGTGCTTTATGCCACATATTATGATCCAATGATGTGTTGCCATCCTATGATGTTTTGAGTAGATATCTTTTGTCTTTGGGTTGATTGATGATCTAGATTGAATGAGTTGTATGTTTTATTTTGGTCCTGTCCTATTGTGCCCTCCGTGTCATGCAAGCGTGAGGGATTCCCGTTGTAGGGTGCTGCAATATGTCCATGGTTTACTTATTGTTTGCGTTGCTTGAGTGACAGAAACATAAACACGGCTAAGTGGGTCACGACGTATGGGATAAAGGGGACTTGATATGTTAATGCTATGGTTGGGTTTTACCTTAATGATCTTTAGTAGTCGCGGATGCTTTCTAGGGTTCCAATCATAAGTGCATATGATCCAAGAAGAGAAAGTATGTTAGCTTATGCCTCTCCCTCATATGAAATTGCAATGACGACCACTGGTCTTGTTAACAATTGCCTAGGATAATTCCGCACACCGACCCATCATTATTCCACACTTGCTATTTATAATATTTAGTAATATATTCTAAATTTATGATAACAGCACCTACTTTTATATTTTAGCTCTCCGATATCATGCAAAGTTATCCTCTTCATACCCACAACATAGTTTTATTTCTCGTTTCTAGTTGGAAGCAAAAGTTCGGTGTACGTAGAATCATATCAGTGGCAGATAGGACTTGAGAGAATATTCTTACCTTTAGCTCCTTATGGGTTCAACACTCCATACTTATCACTTCCACCTTTGGTAATTGCTACGATGATTCCCTGCACTTGGGGATTATCAAGCTCTTTCTGGCGCCGTTGCCGGGGAGCAATAGCGTGGGGTTGATATTATCGTGTGTGCTTGTTTGCTTTCTTCACTAAGTAGTTTTTGTTTTCCTTTTTGTTTCTGTTTAGTTGTGGGTGAAACAAACAAAAAAAAATGAAAATACAAAAAGATGGGCCTGCCTCATATGCCTAAAAAGTTCTTTCAAAAAGAGAAGTGATTCGAAAGTTATACATTGAAGAAGTGAGGGTCAACCTTGAGCACTTGTGTTCATGCTCATGGAAACAATGTAGAATTTTCATGGAAGTTTCTCTGTAAATAATTATCCCCTTGTATTTATCCTTTGTATTATAAAAATAATGTGCCAAGCTTTGGTTTTAGGATGATTAGATTGCTTGCTTACTTTGTGCAGTACAAAAACAGAAACTTTGGTTGTAGCGCGTGAATTTACATTTTTTTTACTGGAAAGTCAAATGGGTATGAAACTTTTTGCACATTACTTCTGTTCAAATTTTTAAAATTTTCATATTTTATTTAGAATTTTTGGAGTTACAGAAGTTTACTAAATTTTCAGATTACTATAGATTGTCCTGTTTTTGACAGATTCTACTTTCTATGTGTTGATCGCTTATTTTGATGAATCTATGGGTAGTATCGGGGGGTATGAACCATGGTGAAGTTGTAATACAGTAGATAAAGTGCTAATATGAAATTGGAGTCAGTTTACAACAATACCTAAAGGTAGTGATTTGCTTTAGTATACTAACGGATGTCACAAAGTTTTTGTTAAGTTCTTGTGGATGAAGTGTTCGAAGAACGAGGAGTTACCAATGTGAGAAGAATAGAGAGAGGCAAGAGTTAAAGCTTGGGGATGCCCAAGGTACCCCAAGTAAATATTGCTAGGATACTCAAGCATCTAATCTTGGGGATGCCTCGGTTGGCATCCCATCTTTCTTCTTCAACAATTATCAGTATACCTCGGTTTTTGTTCTGCTCACATGATTTTGTGTCCTTTGTGTTTTTCTTTTTCTTTAGGAACCATGCTAGTGTGAGATAGCCCTTCATTGATCTTATAGAATGCTTCATGTGCTTCACTTATATCTTTTAAGTATGATCTTATTGAATGCCCTTTGTGCTTCACTTAAATCTTTTGAGTATGGTTTTATAGAATGCTTCGTGTGCTTCACTTATATATTTTGAGCTTGGATATTGGTTAGTCTATATTAATTGTAGAATGCTCCATGAACTTCACTTATATCTTTTGGAGTATAAATAATACTATCATCTAAAGTGGGTTTGGAAGAGTGTCAACTTTAGGAATTAGTGATCCCACTATTTTGGAGGGTGTTGAATCTTAGTGTGATATTTATGAAAGTGGATTTGGAAGAGTGTCAACTTTAGTTAGTAATGATTCCACTATTTCGGAAGAGGTTCCAATTGATTATGAGAACAAAGTTGCTATCTATGATGATTATTGTGATGACATGTATGCTCTAAAGAATAATGTTAACCATGAAACTCATCATCATGATCTTAATTTTCAATTGGATTATGCCTCACATGACGGTTATTTTGTTGAGTTTGCTCCCACTATTCTGAATGAGAAGAATTTTTGCTTATGTGGAGAGTAGTAAAATTTCTATGCTTGTAGATCATGAAAATAATGCTTTATGTGATGGTTGTATTGTTAAACTCATTCATGATGCTACTGAAAATTATTATGAGGGAGGAATATATGCTTGTAGGAGTTACAATAATATCAAGTTTCCTCTCTATGTGCTTAAAGTTTTGAAGTTATACTTGTTTTGCCTTCCTATACTAATTGATTCTTGTTCTCTTAAATTGTGTGCTCACAAAATCCCTAGGCATATAAAGTGGGTTATGTTTAAATTTTCTAGTCATATTCTTCATGATGCTATCTTTATGTTTCAATTCTTATCCTTTATGTGAGCATCATCGAAATCATCATGCCTAGCCAAAAGGCATTAAAGAAAAGCGCTTGTTGGGAGACAACCCAATATTTACCCTTACTGTTTTTATGTGTTTACATGATTAAGATACTGTAGTAATCATGTTTTATAGCTTTTTGTTTCACTAAAGTGCCAAGTAAGACCTTTGGGAAGACTTGGGTGAGAGTTAATGTGATCTTGCTGTAAAAAACAGAAACTTTGCGCTCACGGGATTAGCTACCATGTTTTACAGAAGAGTGATTTTGAGTTGATTCTTTTTTGCATAAGATTAATAGATAAATTCCTCACGTCCACCAGTTTATTTCATAATTTTTGGAGTAGCATAAGTATGGTTGCTGTTCAGATCATTACATACTGTTCTGTTTCTGACAGATTCTGTTTTCATTGCATAGTTTGCTTGTTTTCTAGTTTCTATGGCTTATATTTCTTAATATAAATTGTAGAAATGCTATGGTACAGTAGGCATTGTGTGAGAACAATTATGAACCTTGTCTTTGACATTACCAAAGTGAAAGCTTTACTGTTTATCATACTAACCTATCTCATGAAGTTCCGTTAAGTTTTGTGTGATTGAAGTTTTCAAGCTTTGAGTTAGATATCGATATGAGGAGAATAAGGAGTGGAAAGACCCTAAGCTTGGGGATTCCCAAGGCACCCCAAGGTAATATTCAAAGAAGACTCAAGCGCCTAAGCTTGGGGATGCCCCGGAAGGCATCCCCTCTTTCGTCTTCAAAACTATCGGTATACCTTACCCGGAGCTATATTTTTATTCGTCACATGATATGTGTTTTGCTTGGAACGTATTTTCAATTTTACTTGTTGTTTGAATAAAATCATTGGATCTGAAATCTTGAATGAAAAGGAATCCTTCCATGGCTAGTTAATTATTTGACTACTCAATGTTCTTCACTTATATCTTTTGGAGTAGTTTGTCATTTACTCATGTGCTTCACATATATCCTATGAGTAAACGGTTGAATGAATTGAATATCATAAATCTGAAATTATAGACCATGGGGAGTAATGACTTCACACAGAATAAGTATAGGTAGTAAACTTATTGAAAGTTAGCAAATGTAGTATTGGTCACTTGAACAATTCATGAAAGAGTATTGAAGGAAGAGAGATTTCACATATAAATATACTATCTTGGACATCTTTTGTAATTGTGAGCACTCATTAAAATATGACATGCTAAAAGATTGATGTTGGACAAGGAAGACAACTTAGTGGGTTATGTTTTCCTATATTTGAAACGTTATATTGTCTTGGATCATCCAACATGTTGAGCTTGCATTTCCCTCTCATGCTAGCCAAATTATTTGCACCAAGTAGAAATACTACTTGTACTTCCAAACATCCCTTAAACCAGTTTTTCCATGAGAGTCCACCATACCTACCTATGGATTGAGTAAGATCCTTCAAGTAAGTTTTCATTGGTGCATGCAATAAAAATTTCTCCTTAAATATGTATGATCTATTAGTGCGAAGAAAATAAGCTTTATACGAACTTGTGATAGGGAAGAAATAAAAGCGACGAACTGCATAATAAAGGTCTTTACCACAAGCGGCAATATAAAGTGACGTTCTTTTGCATTAAGATTTTGTGCATCCAACCATAAAATCGTATGACAACCCCTGCTTCCCTCTACGAAGGGCCTATCTTTTACTTTTATCTTCTACCCTTATACAAGAGTCATGGTGATCATCACCTTTCCTTTTTACACTTTTTCCTTTGGCAAGCACTTTGTGTTGGCATGATCCGGATATATATATCCACTTGGATGTAGATTTTCGTAAAGTATTATTGTTGACATTACCCTTGAGGTAAAAGGTTGGGAGGCGAAACTATAAGCCCCTATCTTTCTCTGTGTCCGATTAAAACCTTGAACCCATAAATATCACATGAATGTTAGCAATTGTGAAAGATTAAATGATAGTTGAGTATGTGGAGTTTGCTGAACCAAAGCTCTTACATAGACCCTTCCCGGAAATAAGATGAATTGCAATTGTTTGATGACTAAGAGCATGGTTTGTTAGTTTTCAAGAAAGTTTATGATCTATACTTTAACTTGTGAATAGCTTGTTACTTGATCATGAAAAATTTTATGAGTTGAGCTACTGTTATGATATATAATGTGCTAGAATAAGTGATTGAAACTATCATTGCTCAACTTAAGAACTTGCTAGCACTCACACTTCATAAATTATTTCTTTTATCATTTACCTACTCGAGGACGAGCAGGAATTAAGCTTGGGATGTTGATACGTCTCCACCGCATCTATAATTTATGAAGTATTCATGCCATGTTTACAATAGTTTTATATGATTTTGGTATGATTTGATTAGAACTAACCCGGACTGACGTTGTTTTTAGCAGAACTACCACGGTGTTGTTTTTGTGCAGAAATAAAAGTTCTCGGAATGTGATGAAAATTAACGGAGATTATTTTGGGAAAATATAAAAAATACTGGAACAAAAATCTACCGGAGGGGATTCCCGTGGGATCCACGAGGGTGGGGGCGTTCCCACCCCCCTGGGGCGTGCCCTTGCGCCTTGTGGACTCCTTGTGGGGCCCTTTGACTTGTCCTCGACGCCAACCTCTTCTATAAATACCCAAACCTCCAGAAAATAACCTATATCGGAAGTTCCATCATCGCAAGCCTCTGTAGCCACGAGAAATTAATCTAGGCCCTCTCTGGCACCCTGCTAGAGGGGGCCCTCATCACCGGAGGCCATGGAGAAGGATCTCGGAGGGGCCGTCATCGCCATGAAGGCCAAGGACTAGGGGAGAAACCTCTGCCCATCCAGGGGGGAGGCCATGACGGAGGGAGCACAAGGGGGAGAACCTCTCCTCCTCTCTCTCGGTGGCGCCGGAGTGCCATCCGGAGGGGAATCATCGTTGCGGTGATCATCTTCATCAACATCACCATCATCATCACCATCATCATCTCTTTTATGCGGTCCACTCTCCCGCACCCCGCTGTAATCCCTACTTGAACATGGTGCTTTATGCCACATATTATGATCCAATTATGTGTTGCCATCTTATGATGTTTTGCGTAGATATCTTTTGTCTTTGGGTTGATTAATGATCTAGATTGGTATGAGTTGTATGTTTTATTTTGGTGATGTCCTATTATGCCCTCCGTGTCGCGTAGGCGTGAGGGATTCCCACTATAGGGTGTTGCAATATGTCCATGGCTTACTTATTGTCTGCGTTGCTTGAGTGACAGAAGCATAAACACCGTTAAGTGGGTCACGGTGTATGGGATAAAGGGGACTTGATATGTTAATGATATGGTTGGGTTTTACCTTAATGATCTTTAGTAGTTGTAGATGCTTGCTAGAGTTCCAATCATAAGTGCATATGATCCAAGAAGAGAAAGTATATTAGCTTATGCCTCTCCCTCATATGAAATTGCAATGACGACCACCGGTCTTGTTAACAATTGCCTAGGATAATTCTGCACACCGACCCATCATTATTCCACACTCGATATTTATAATATTTAGTAATCTATTCTAAATTTATGATAACAGCACCTACTTTTATATTTTAGCTCTCTGATATCATGCAAAGTTATCCTCTTCATACCCACAACGTAGTTTTATTTCTCGTTTCTAATTGGAAGCAAACGTTCGGTATACGCAGAGTCGTATCAGTGGCAGATAGGACTTGAGAGAATATTGATCTTACCTTTAGCTCCTTGTGGGTTCGACACTCCATACTTATCACTTCCACCTTTGGGAATTGCTACGATGATTCCCTGCATTTGGGGATTATCACCAGCCTATTTACTCATGAGGAAAAAAAATCTGCTATTACTATATCCTTAAATTGTTTCCTTTCTCATTAAAGGGTGATGCTAAGATATGGTTTAATTCTCTTGCTCCTGGTTGTGTTCAAAGTCCCCAGGATATGATTTATTACTTCTCTGCAGAATATTTCCCCGCTCATAAGGAACAAGCTGCCTTAAGGAAAATATTTAATTTTGTGCAACTTGAAGAAGAGAGTCTGCCACAAGCTTGGGGGAAGCTTCTCCGATTACTTAATGCTTTGCCTGATCATCCTCTCAAAAAATGAAATACTTGATATCTTTTATAATGGACTAACTGATGCTTCTAGAGACCACCTGGATAGTTGTGTTGGTTGTGTTTTCAGGGAAAGAACTGTTGAGCAAGCTGAATTGCTATTGAATAATATATTGAGCAATGATAATGATTGGACACTTCCTGAACCAACTCCTAAGCCAATTCCGAAGAAAAGGGGTATTCTGTTTCTCAGTCCTGAAGATATGCAAGAGGCAAAGAAATCTATGAAAGAAAAGGTATTAAGGCTGAAGATGTTAAGAATTTACCACCTATTGAAGAAACACATGGTCTTGATAACCCGACACGGGTAGTAAAGGTAAATTCTCTCTTTAGATTTGATGAAGGTGATATTCCTCGTAATAAGTCTGCTAGTCAACGTTTGGATGAGTTTGATAATTTTATTCTTAAACAAGAAGACTTCAATGCTTATGTTGGTAGACAATTAAAACATAATGCTTATATGATTGAGCACTTGAGTGATTATATGTCTAGAGTTAAAGGTGACCTTAAGCTTATTAGTAAACATGCATCCATGGTTACCACTCAAGTAGAACAAGTACTTGAAGCACAAGATGATTTGCTCAATGAATCAAATAACAAGAACAATGATAATGCTATTAGAGTTATGACTAGAGGTGGTAAAATGACCCAGGAACCTTTGTATCCTAAGGGTCATCCTAAGAGAGTTGAGCAATATTCTCAGAGAACTAATATTGATGCACCTAGTCCTTCTAAGAAAAATAAAAAGAAAAATGACGGGACTTTGCATGCTTCTAGTGAACCTGTTATTGACACACCTGAGAATCCCAATGATATTTCTATTTTTGATGCTGAAACACAATCTGGTAATGAACATGAACCTAGTGATAATGTCAATGATAATGTTCATGTTGATGCTCAACCTAGTAATAACAATGATATAGAGATTGAACCTGCTGTTGATCTTGATAACCCACAATCAAAGAATCAACGTTATGATAAGAGAGACTTTGTTGCTAGGAAGCACGGTAAAGAAAGAGAACCATGGGTTCAAAAACCCATGCCTTTTCCTCCTAATCCATCCAAGAAAAAGGATGATGAGGATTTTGAGCGCTTTGCTGAAATGATTAGACCTATCTTTTTGCGTATGTGTTTGACTCATATGCTTAAAATGAATCCTTATGCTAAGTATATGAAAGATATTGTTACAAATAAAAGAAAGATACCGGAAGCTGAAATTTCCACCATGCCTGCTAATTACACTTTTAAGGGTGGAATACCAAAGAAACTTGGAGATCCAGGAGTACCAACTATACCATGCTCCATTAAAAGAAACTATGTTAAAACTGCTTTATGTGATCTCGGATCCGGTGTTAGTGTTATGCCTCTCTCTTTGCATCGTAGACTTGATTTGAATAAGTTGACACCTACTGAAATCTCTTTGCAAATGGCCGATAAATCAACTGGTATACCCGTCGGTATTTGTGAGGATGTGCCTGTTGTGGTTGCAAATGTTACTATTTTAACGGACTTTGTTATTCTTGATATTCCCGAGGACGACAGTATGTCGATCATCCTTGGTAGACCCTTTTTTAATACTGTAGGGGTTGTTATTAATTGCAACAAAGGCAATATCACTTTTCATGTTAATGGTAATAAGCATACGGTACACTTTCTGAAGACCTCAAGTTCATAGTATCAATTCTGTTGGAAAAATTTCAACGATTACTATTGGAGGTTTTGAATTCCCTCTTCCTACTATCAAAAAGAAATATGATATTCTTATTGTTGGGGACATGCATATCCCCGTTGAGGTAACATAGTGTTATTCGAAAATTCTCTAGTTTCATGTTTTTCGGAAAGAGTTTGTTAACAAGACTTGATCAACCTTGTTAGTGGATTCCTTTCGATGAGAATGAGATGGATGGAGTTAGATAGCACAACCTTCTGTACCATACTTTTACTTTCTGTTATTTAGATTAAATAAAGTAAAAATAGTATTTTCTGTATGTTTTCTGAATTGTTCGAGCAATAAAAAATACCCCGAAAATAAAAGTTCTCCAAATGCCCTGAAAATGGAGTATGATTTTTTGTACAATATTTAAGAATTTCTGGCACTTAGAACACACCAGGGGGACCCACCATTTGGCCACGAGGGTACAGGGCGCGGCCACCCCCTAGGGCGCGCTCCCTACTTCCTGGGCCCCACATGGACCCCCTCCACTTATTCCAGCACCCACACACTTCGTCTTCCTCTAGAAAAAATCATCCTGTAGCTCCAAAATTTGGTTCACTTTTATTTTGAGTCACTAAAAAATTTCAAAAAAAATTCAGAGGAAGAAAAATGTTTAGGAAAATGTACCAAGGAGGTTCTTCAAGGAAGCAAGAATCAAGGCTCGCGATACATGAGCCGAACTTTGAACCACCAAGGGATGCTCAAGTGTGGCCTTGTGAATGGCCATTGGAAGAGTTTATAGTCCAAGCAGGCTTCAAGGATGAATTTGATGCGTATGTACATAATGCTGATCTCGAGGACTTCGTATCAGATAAGTGCCGACAATACTATTACCTCACTGATTCCTTTGTGAGGAGGTTTAAATTTTCATCCACACGCAACACTCACACCGTTTTATTTGACCTCTATGATAAATCTTACACCATGGACATTGAAGACTTTAACACTGCTTTAAAATCCCACAGTGGGGCAACTTTAGTGAACCTCACAAATCTGAATATAAAGATTTTTTGCTAGTATCACTGTGGGAAAGACTAGAGATATCACACAAGCTACCATAGGGAGCATTCATTTTCCTTACATATATTACTTTGCTCTCTTTATAGGTAGATGCATTAACGATAAAGATGAGCTTTGTCACATGTGCGTTCCAGATCTCAGTGTCCTCAAGAGTGCGGTATTAGGTGATAAACAATATAACTTGGGGGACATTATTGCACGGAGGTTACATCTTAATGGTAAAAGTGGGGATTTATTTGGTGGAATTTATGCAACTCGTTTAGCTGATTTTCTTGGTGTACCCATAAATGGAAATGATATTGAGTTGCCACCTGATTATCTAGATTATAATTCTATGGTTTGCCATCAGTTTCTTGAGAGGAACGAACAGTTCCTCCAATACCGACTAATCTTTGACAGACAACATGCCGTCATTATTACTCTCCCTGCTCCTACTTTCTTTAATTTTCAGTTAAACACGAGATATTTTATAATCAGGGAGGAGGCAAATGAATATGAGAGGAGGATGGATGCAGCTCGCCTCGAGGCTGCAGCTCTCCAGGCAGTAGTTGCTGCATCTCAGTACAACCCCGACTAAGACTTCGGATATCCACCAGGCCAGCCGTGGCCATAGACCAACTTAGGCCAAAAGCCTAATCTTGGGGAGTACGTATTTCTCACCGACATTACATTCATGTTCACACACTCATTCTAGTTGTCGGGGCTCATACTTTATCATTGTACTATCCATGCTAGTTTATTTTATTTTCTTGCTTTCTTCTTGTGTGTTTGAAAACCTTGAGAAAAACCAAAAAAAATTAGTTGTAGCTTTTAGCTAGTTTACTTTCCATGCTTGTAGTAGTAATATTAAAATAAAACCCAAAAAATCTCGTTCTTCTTTTGCTTGTTGGGAGCTTTCCCGTGTATATAATTTTCTTTTTCTTTGAAGTTCGTTTCTTTTCTTTGGGGGTCGAGAGGACAAGACCACGATGAAAATATTGAGTGGCTCTCATATGCATTATTGTTGATCTAACCAAGAGCCCATATTACCTTGTCTTCTCCTTTGTATTAAATGCTTGCAAATTCTAGCTTAGTCCAATGCACGTGCACTATTACTATTATCCATACTGTTCGGTCGTTCAAGTGAAAGGCAATAATGATGATATATGATCAAATATTGAGATGAGAGAAGCTGGTATGAACTCGACCTATCTTGTTTTTGTAAATATGATTAGTTCATCGTTCCTGATTCAGCCTATTATGAATGAAACATGTTTGCAATGACAATTAGAGATTATAGTTGCTCATGCCATGCTTAATTAGCTAGGAGTTTATAATGGTTTACCTTGCATGCCAACATGCTATTAAAATGGTTGTGTTGTGGTATTATAGGGTGGTGTCCTCCTTTGAATGATTCGAATGGCTTGACTTGGCACATGTTCACGCATGTAGTTGAAACAAAATCAACATAGCCTCCACGATATTTATGTTCATGGTGATCTATATCCTACTCATGCTTGCACTCATTGTTGGTTAATCTTAATGCATGTTCATGACTGTTGTCGCTCTCTAGTTGGTCGCTTCCCAGTCTCTTTCTAGCCTTCACTTGTACTAAGTGGGAATACTATTTGTGCATCCACTTCCATAAACCCGAAAGTTATTCCATATGAGTCCACCATACCTTCCTATATCCGGTATTTACATGCCGTTCCAAGTAAATTTATATGTGCCAAACTCTAAACCTTCAAATGAAATTCTGTTTTGTATGCTCGAATAGCTCATGTATCAACTAGGGTTGTCTATATCTTCCATGCTAGGTGGGTTATTCTCACGATGAGTGGACTCCGCTCATCATTCACGAGAAAATGGTCGGTAACCGGGATGCCCAGTCCCATGCTCAAATCAAATCAAAATAATTGCAAACAAAACTTCCCCAGGATTGTTCTTAGTTGGACGGTACCCATTGTTTCGGACCAGACGTGGAATGTGATCGTTGGTGGTGCAGGAGTATAAACTTTACCATTCTGTTTGGGAACCGCCTATAATGTATGTAGCATGGAAGATATCGAGATCTCTTGGTTGTTATGTTGACAATGAAAGTATGCCGCTCAAAATAACATTTATCTCTGTTTCAAAACTCAAGCTGTGGCACCTCTGCGAAGGGCCCATCCATTTACTTTTATGTTGAGTCATCATCCTCTTATTAAAACGCACCAGTTGGAGAGCACCGCTGTCATTTGTATGCATTGCTATTAATTTACATTGAGTATGACTGTGACTGAATCTCTTTTGCCATGAATTATAATGTCTAGTAAGTCCTTGATCTTCAGAGGTGCTCTACATTTATGTTTTTCGGTCTCAGAAAGGGCTAGCGAGATACCATCTTGTTATATAATATTATGATTGTTTTGAGAAAGTGTTGTCATCTGAGATTTATTATTATTGCTCGCTAATTGATTATGCCATTGATATGAGTAAACATGATACCTAAATGTTATTGTGATTATGGTTAGTTCATAATCTTTGCTGAAAACTTGAATGCTGGCTTTACATATTTGCAACAACAAGACCAACCAGACTTTGTAAAAGTTTTTCTCTATCATTTTCAGTTTGTCAACTGAATTGCTTGAGGACAAGCAAATGTTTAAGCTTGGGGGAGTTGATACATCTCCAACGTATCTACTTTTCCAAACACTTTTGCCCTTGTTTTGGATTCTAACTTGCATGGTTTGAATGGAACTAACCCGGACTGACACTATTCTCAGCAGAATTTCCATGGTGTTATTTTTGTGCAGAAATAAAAATTCTTGGAATGACCTGAAACTCCATGGAGTCACATTTTGGAATTAATAAAAAATATTGGCAAAAGAATCAATAGAGGGGGACCCACACCCTGTCCACGAGGTGCAGGGCGCGCCCACCCCCTGGGGGACGCTCCCTGCCTCGTGGGTCCCCTGGACCTCCACCGACCTCAACTCCAACTCTATATATTCACGTTCGGGGAGAAAAATCATAGAGAAGGATTCATCGCGTTTTATGATACAGAGCCATCGCCAAGCCCTAATCTTCCTCGGGAGGGCTGATCTGGAGTCCGTTCGGGGCTCCGGAGAGGGGAATCTGTCGCCATCGTCATCATCAACCATCCTCCATCATCAATTTCATGATGCTCACCGTCGTGCGTGAGTAATCCCATCGTAGGCTTGCTGGACGGTGATGGGTTGGATGAGATTTACCATCTAATCGAGTTAGTTTTGTTAGGATTTGATCCTTAGTATCCATTATGTTCTAGGATTGATGTTGCTATGACTTTGCCATGCTTAATGCTTGTCACTAGGGCCCGAGTGCCATGATTTCAGATCTGAACCTATTATGTTTTCATGAATATATGTGAGTTCTTGATCCTATCTTGCAAGTCAATAGTCACCTACTACATGTTATGATCCGGCAAACCCCGGAGTGAGAATAGTTGGGACACTTTCCGGTGATGATCGTAGTTTGAGGAGTTCGTGTATTCACTAAGTGTTAATGCTTTGGTCCGGTACTCTATTAAAAGGAGGCCTTAATATCCCTTAGTTTCCAATAGGACCCCGCTGCCACGGGAGGGTAGGACAAAAGATGTCATGCATGTTCTTTTCCATAAGCACATATGACTATATTCGGAATACATACATACCTACATTACATTGATGAACTGGAGTTAGTTATGTGTCACCCTATGTTATAATTGTTGCATGGTGAATTGCATCCGACATAATTATCCATCATTGATCCATTGCCTACGAGCTTTCACATATTGATCCTTGCTACGTTACTTCTCTGTTGCCACTGTTACGATCGCTACAAAACCGCTACTGTTACTTTTGCCACCGTTACCGTTACTTCCATACTACTTTGCTACTAAATACTTTGCTGCAGATATTAAGTCTTTCAGGTGTGGTTGAATTGACAACCCAGCTGCTAATACTTGAGAATATTCTTTGGCTCACCTTCTATCAAATCAATAACTTTGGGTTGGACACTCTACCCTCGAAAACTGTTGCAATCCCCTATACTTGTGGGTTATCGGCCGCCATGTACCCGGCGCAAGGCACGGGGACCTAGTTGATCTACGTAGTACGTAGGATTTTTCTCTTTGCATGGTTTCATATGGATTTAAGAAAAAAATTACAATCAATACCATGATATATTATAGTAGAAAATTATACATGGTAGAGATACATGAGCTGACTGTGATTACAAAATAAAGTCTGAGAGAAACGAGCAAATCTTCGAGATCTTCAAACTCTTCCTTCTTCCATGACGCAATCTTGTACTTTTCTGAAGGCAGCCATAGGAACATAACAAAAGTACCAACCACAGACCCGTAAATACCAACGAGGCTTCTCCCATTGTTTTAATTTGAGCCGCAATGCCAAGGTTGCGATGCATGCACGCCGCCATTAAAGTAATCAACCAACATCGGCAAGAGTACCAACACCAGTATTCCAGGGACAAAAACCGAACAACCAGGTCGACGTTGTTGGGAGTCGAGAGTACGAATCACCATTGTCGAGGACGTAGCAGTCAGAACAGATATTGCGAGGACAATCCGCCTCGCGGTGACCATGAGAAAAAAAATCCAAAACAGATCTGGCGAAGCAAGATCTCAAGGACCATACCTAGAAAAATTTAGTCTTCCAACACCGCCATTAACATCGGAAAAAAAATCTCGTCGCCGAGCGAAGGGACGAAGATTATTTATTGTAGACGATGCATCTCCAACGAACAAGATGACTACCAAAATCCTAAATCAATCTAATGAAAACACTACTATTATTAAGAACTCCACACATAGATCGGATTCCCCATCCCTCCCGACACCGGCAAGGCCAGCCGGACGAGGGGGAACCAATCTATGATGGAGGCGGAGGTGGTGGTGGCGGCTAGGACTTTTTCAGCAGGAGGTGGCTACTGGTGGATCTAAGATTTTCTAGTATGAGGTATCCGACTGCCGATCAATGTCTGTGGACGCGCCCGGGGGCTTCGGAGGGCCTGGATTTGCCTACTCCTGCTGTATATGCTCTAGTCATTTCGAGTTTTAAAAAAAAACTAAGTCATTTCGCATGGCGTGACGTACGAATGGATTTTGTTTTTTCAGAATTTTGTCATTTGACAGCTGTCCACGGAGCAGCATATGCATGTATCTCTTGTCGTGAAGAATTCAGGACCAGATAAAGCCCTAGAACAGCCTGGAAACCCCATACGTAACTCAGCGTGCATGACTCACCGACACCGTCGATAGCGCGCGGCGACTGGACCATAAGTCCGGCTGCATGCATGTGTCCACCCAGTAGTGCCTGGTGCCTGGTGGTGGAGTACGCAGGTCGTTCCTGGTTACAGCAACGTCGCCTAATTCAAGAGTTGACTAGGCACGCTGCTAATTCGGTCTGCTGTACGCGGTCGTCGCATAGCTCCTGCCTACAACTTTGGACTCGAATAGCACACAGAGAAAGCTACTCGCACAGTACGTGGCCGGGAACATGCACGCGGCGCGAACTGAATTGCCTGTCAATCACCAGTTTAATTACGTACTAGTACTAGAATTATTACGTGCGAAGCAACACTGGCTGTCGCCACCAACCGTACAGCGCTAACCATGTGAGATCACGGCCGCGCCGGCCGGCACGTAGTATCGGACGACCGCGACGTTTTCTGTCGGTGGAAGCAAGCCGCGCTCGTTGGTGGACGCTGGACGAGACACCCGCGCGGGTACGTGGCGGTGACGGTGCAGTGGGAGGATCCAAGGATCTGCCGACCAATACAACAAGGAATCCTCCGAGTCCAAAGAGTAAACAACAAGATCTCGGAAAGGTCAGCGAACCGCGCGTATCCGTGTCATTCCCCGGCGATCTCGACGGGGCCGCCCGGACGGCTGCGTGCCGCCGTGTGTCAGGTCAAGGTGACAGCAAAATACTCGGTCCTCTGCAGTACTAGTTCTTGCCAGTTTTAGCCACGCAATTGCTGTTTTGCTAGCATTCGATCTGTAAATTCTCCGTGTGAAATTCTCTCTAATAAAAACTACTGTAACAAATCAAGAGGCTGCGCGCGCACGCATGCTCATCACAGCGGGGGGCAGTTTAGATACTCCGGTAGGTGCATGAGCAAGCCATGTTATGTTAGACAAATGTCAACACGGCTTTCCTCTCTTAATTTAATCTTGGCTTCTGACTGGACTCCGACGTGCAGCATGTCTTCACTTGCAAGAAAGAGACTCGTGGGTACTTCGGGGAATTCGAAACTTCTCGGCACGGCGTTTCTGTTTTGATTTGTTTTGTTTCGGGAAACAAGCTCTCGGTCTAGGGACGACTTTCTTACACATGGGGACCGTGACCCCAAGTTGGCAGGAGCACTGAATGCTTAAGTATACTGTCAACCAAGCCTGCAAATGGAGGCAATTGCTTGCCCTCTTTCGCAGCTTTGAACGCGAGGTACGGGTAAAAAACTCAAACCTGGGTGATGGGCGTCGGTGCCCGCAACCTTGTGAAACATTGCGCCCGGTCGAGCTTTCGTGCGGGGAACGAAACAATGTCTTGCTCGCCGGCTAGTTGCATTAAACAATGACCAAATTGATATAGTACTACCACCATATGCGTACAGGTCCATTGCACGGTTCACGAAACAGAAATAACAATACAGCTCGGCTCCAAACAGTATTCTCGATTGGCTCCACAAATTTGGAGGAGGCATCGAGATCCAGGAGCGGCGGCCGGCCGGAAAGGCGTTCCTTGGCCGCTGCAACTTGCGCAAGTTGCTTGCTGCTGACCGCATTGACCGGCATCGGCAGATTCCGGTCGCATCTGCCTCTGACCCTTGACCGGTCAGAGATTCCAATTAAGCAGCCGCCGGTCCAATTAGGCAACCGTCGCGCACGCAGCGAGGCATGCACGAGGGGCGCGTGCTGCACTTAACTAAATACAGTGGCATGGCAGCATGACAAGGGGACGCGGCCAGAATGGAGCTGTCTGCACGGCTCTTCCCGGATCCGTTGCGTCGTGCCACACGGGGGTCGCTTTTCTTTTTTCGTAGAAAAATGGCGCACCAGCACGCGGCCACGCCCACGCCCATCGATACCACCTTTTCTTTTCTCCTTACCGAACGGCATATATGTAAGTCGCGTCGTGTTACATGATAACAGGAAAAAAAGAACTGCGTCGTGTTGCATGCCGGGTTAGCTCTAATCCTGCGATTGGACGGGCTACCTATTACTCACTCTTTTTCGGTTTATAGGACTTATCTCAAAATTTTAGTTTTTCCATTTTACAAGGCTCAATTTGATTGTTTTCCATCACATGTTCAGATTCCAAGGTGCATTAAATCATTGCATGCAAGTATTAAGAGAAAATTGACCAATGCATGTAATTTATGCATGCATGCATTGTAATTAATGCATTGGTAAACATACTTTTTTGAGAAAAACAAGAGCATTAATTGAGTGTTTTTGCAAACTTCAAAAGGTATTCCACCACTCACCATCTACCTTGGTTGGTGAGATTTTTAAATTGAGCCTTATAAACCGGAAAGGAGGGAGTAGCTCGCTTGATTAGTTAGGTGACCTCAACAGTCTATGGTTCGCGGGTAAATCAGGCTAGACGGGCGACCTAGCTTAGCTACTGCGTGTTGTCGAGAAATGTAAGGTGTAGTAAGCCCGCACGATCGATGGTATCGTGTCGTCGATCGGTGGATACCCAAAATGATAGGTGAACGCGTCACGGGAATATATTGTTAACTATGCAATATCAAGTGGCTAATGAACACGAGAAGCTCGAGTTCCTTTTTTAAGACTGTACAAAGAAAATAGAAAAGGAAGGAAGAGCCCTCGAAAGACAGACCTCTAGTACAAATCAAAAGGAAGATAGCAAGCGAAAGGATCCTTCTAATCTTGAGTTCAAATGCTCTTGTTGTGAACAGTAAAATTTAAGAAGTAGGAAAATATTAAAAACTCTTAATTTTTTTATGTAGAAAACTTTAATAAATGTTTGAAGTGCATGCAAATTTTTCATCCTAAATCACATTGGGGGAAGTCATGGCAAAAATAAAATAAAACCAGAGCTTCAAAATGGGTTTGAAAGAAACATTCTCAGAGCATCGATTTTGTTTTTTTTAATGTTTTTCTGTTTTTTGAATTTAATGTCATCCATGAGCATTTGAGCTCGAGATTGGAAACTCAATGTCCGATAGCTAGAGGTTTTCTAGGAACCTTGAGATTGAGTGGTGACGGCATGATCTCTGGTGTAGGCCCATAGCGAGGATTCGCGCCAACAGGCCTTGAATTGCTGAATCATATTCATGGAAGTCACTAGATTCGTCCGAGGTCATGAAACCCGTCCAGCTACAAAACACCCTATTGTACATCCGGCATGACCATTGAAAAACAAGACAATCAAGGTGGGCGTTACTAACGGCGCCACCAAGCCGGCGTTATGACAATGCAGTGATGCTAAGGCTAACAACTGTCATCATTGCACCATTGCTATTGTGTGGCCAACTCGGACGTTGTACTCCTAAGCCTCATCGCCCCTATATAAGGCCAGGTTATGTGGAAATATAGACAAGTTTTTGACATGATTGAGAAGATCTAGGTACATCATTGTATTGTAAACTCACCCATACGAGGCTTGATCATACACACATCAGGAGGAGGGTATTACCTCGATAAAGAGGGCCAGGACCTCGATAAATTCCTCTTGTGTAACCCTGTACCCAGATCGTCCACGTCCGCTTCGCTCCACTAATCACCCAAATCATGTGTATTGTTGTGAAATCATCGCTATATGTGCTGAGCATAATAGCGCTGAAATGGCTTTGAGAACTTGAGTATTAGAGTATGGAATGTGTTTTCATAGAGGTAAATCTTTTATATGCAGCTTGGATGTGGATATTGGAGCAAGGAATTACGCGAGAATAAATCTTGTTTGAATGTGTTTGGAATTGATAACTGAAATTGGGAAAGAATACCATGAAATCCAACCATAACTAAAAGAGCCCTTCTCCGTAAACTACTTCACTGCTGCCACCGAGTTATTGGCAACCGACAATGTCGACACCGAAAGATCGCCACCAACCGACACCGCCAGAGATTCGTCAATGACCAACACATTCGGAATTTCAACCGCTGGCCACCAGCACTAACACCAGCATGTATGTCATGCTCCTTACACTGGCACCATCGCCGCAATCATGATGTATACCCTAGGAAAGTAGGTGCTCGCGGTCATATTCCCGGGCTCCATCTGTGTAGACCTCGCGAGCCCCCATATGCTGCTCAATGTCGTTGTTTTCGTCGTGCTCGCCACCATCATCACCTTTGTCATTGTCCCCTTCCACTACCACTACCGAGCCTGCTTCCATATGTGGTGTCATGATCCACCACCTTGACACCCCACTCAACAGGGCCACCATGCTCGTGCTCTTATTTAACGCCTCCATTGTCGATGTCCTCACCAGCAACGGTAAATTCCAACAATTGACACATCATGGACTTCTTCATCCTATGCCCCGGTGATGTTGTCTAAGAAGATGCAGTCGCCTCGTGGAAGTCACTAAAAAGGATGTGTGATGGGGAGGAGAGGAAGAGATGGAGCGGACGCTAGGATCTTAAAGAGAGGAACTGTGATACGAAGGAGAGCAAAAGAAGTATCCGACGATAGGGGAAGGAAAAAACACAATTCAACACCTTTTATATCAGCGATAAAAGTCATCTAGTGTTGTTGTCAGCGGAGTCCCTTGTCCATTCATGTATGAATAGCGGCATACCCAATTCTGCAAAGTGATGAGGGAGATGACGCAATTAGCTTGTGTATTTGCGCTGGGTTTGCTACTTTCCTTTTAGACCATAAAAATAAATTGGAATTGGTCACTCGTTTGCTTCTAGCAATGGCCCTTGTTTTATACAACCTCTTATTATAGAAATTTGAGTTTTTTTTTCAAATTGATTTTTTTTGAAATCCAGGAATATTGTTCAAATTCATGAACAATATTTTTAAACCCAAAAACTTTTTTAATATTGAATATTTTCAAATTTTAAAACATTTTTTCAAACATGTGACCATATTTTGGAATTTGAATCATTTTTAAAATTCGCATTATTTTCAATTCGGAATAATTTTGAAATCTGGAACATTTCTCAAATCCGTGAACATTTTTTCGATTCCATTTTATAAAATTTGAATCATGTTTATTTTTTTTAACTCAAAGCATTTTTTAAATCTAGGAAGTGTTCGTGAAAGTTTTAACCTTTTCCAAGTTCACAAACATTTTTTAATTTGGAGTGCTTTTGAAATTTGGAACATTTTCTGAAATCCAGGACCATTAATCTCGAAGATATTTTTTGAATTTCGAAGCATTTTACAAATTCACGAATATTTTCTGGAGTAACAACCATCTTTTCGAATTTTTTAGACTTAAAAATATGTGAACAGTTCTCAGAGTTAAGAAAG
Source organism: Triticum dicoccoides (assembly GCF_002162155.2). NCBI lineage: Eukaryota > Viridiplantae > Streptophyta > Magnoliopsida > Poales > Poaceae > Triticum > Triticum dicoccoides. Next base: position 422,027,547 of record NC_041381.1, read on the forward strand.
CAAATGTGTCTCGCTTGTAGTGAGAGTAACGGACAACCCTATTCGACGCATTTCGCGTCAAACTGTGTGCAAATAGCACATGCGAGCTGACCTGGTGAGAAATTTGGACTGGCCCATCACAGCTTTTTCAGGTTCCTGTTTCGGGAACCTTCTAGAGGGTTCCTTCTAGAGGGTTCCCTGCCGGTTTTTATTGGTTTTGGGATCTTCTAGAAGGTTTCTGAACATGCTTTTTCATTTACCTTTTTCGTTTTTCTTTTCCTATTTTCCCCTTTTCCTTTTTTGTTTCTTTTTACTTTCTTTTGTTTTTCATCTATTCTTTTCAAGTTTATTTCTTTTCTCAACAAATATTCAGAAATTTAAATTTCTTCCCATGTTTATAGATATATTCATTTTCCGGAAATTGTTCCTGTTTTGAAATTTTGCAAAAACTTCCAAATTTTTTTTAGTATTTCAAACTTTGTTTACTTCTTTTCAAAAAATGTTTGAACTGTTTTTTAACATTAAATTCCTCAAAATGTTCCCAATTTTCTATTTTGCTCACAAGTTCAAAAAATGTCCGTGGATTCAGAAAATGTCCCTATTCTAAAAAAATATTCGTGGCTACAATATTTGTTTGAAAACTCAAAATATATTTTGGGAATTTCACAAGATGTTCGCGTTTAAAAAAATCATTTCGCAAAAGTTCACATTTTTCAAATTTTGTTCGCAAATTTGACAAAAATCACGTTTACCTAATTTGTTCGCAAATTGAAAAAATGTTCAGTAGAATTTCCTATTGTTTTTGCATTTTAAACGAAATGTTCATAATTTCGAGCATTTTTCAATTTTGTTCCTGTTTTTTCCAAAAATGTTCGCATTTTGAAAATTTTATTCCTCGTTTCAAATAATGTTCTTGTTTTAAGTATAGTTCCATTTTTTACAAAATATGTTTGAGATTCTCAAAAAATGTTCGAGTTCGTAAAGGTTTGTTAGCAAATTTAGAAAATGTTGTTTTCCTAAATATATTGACTTTTGTGAAAAAGGAAACCACGTTCGAAGTTTTTAAAAAACTTTATTTTCGTTCGCCTCCTATAGTTCATATTAGCTGAGCTGCCATTTTACACAAACAAGTCAGTGAACACATTCTCTAGCTACGTGGATTAGTTTCTGGAGGTCGTGTATTCCATACCATTCATGCACGTTTTGGGGAATTTTTTGCTAGTTGTTCTCTAAATTTTGCCGTTGTCGTTCTCTTCTTTAGGTATCGCGTTACAAAACTTACATTGGAGTGAGCCTGTCGCACTGGCTAACTGCGTGGTCCTGTTGTCAATTTTTGATGATTTTTCACGGCAAGCTACCATAAATGAGCCGACCTAGGTCAGTCATCCCCTGTGCGAATCATCGACTGTTTGCCGCAATAAGCGGCGTATAGGAAGTCCCGACACTAGCATCCGTCTCGCCAAAATGTTTCCTGCATCGCGCACGAGGATGGCCCAATCATCGACTGTTCGCTGATGTGTACGTTCGGTTGTTTTAATTCATTTTATTTATTTTTCCATTTTCCATTTTTTGTTTGGTTTTCTTATTTCTTCTTCAGTTTTCTTTTTGTCATTATACTTCTTTTATTTCTTCTGTTTTGCTTTGGTTTCTCTTTGTTTCTTTCATTGTTGTTATAGATTTTTCTTTCTTTCCTCATTTTCCTCCATTTTTTCTTTGGTTTTTTCCTTATATCTTAATATTCAAATTTTTTATTTTGTTTGTCTTTGTTTCTTTATGGTTTTCATTGTTCCATTCCTTCGCACTTATTTCTTTGGTTTCATTTGTTTCTTTGTCGGTTTTTGTTGGTTTTCTTTGTTTGTTTTGGTTCTTATTCTTCATTTTTCCTATACATCAAGAATATTTTTCTAATACATATTTAATATTTTTAATACATTTTCAGTATTTGTTTCTCTACATATTTTAAATATATTTTAAATACAATATTATTATTTTTAATAAATGAGCAACATGTTTTTAAACAGATTTGAACATTTCGAAATGCCTGATTAACAATTTTGAAATACAAGGTTAATACTTTTAATACATGCTCAATATTCTTTATACAATTTTAACATTTTTAAAATAATTTATTAATATTTACTGAATGTTTTATTAGCATTTCTCAAATTCTTGACTAATTTTATTAAATACATTGTCAAATATTTTACATACACATTATACTTGTTTTGTATACATGAGAAACATTTATTGTTTACACGTTTCACAATTTTTAAATGTGTGGTTAACATTATTTTCAAATGCTTTTATGTAAAATATTTTTTTATATATTTATTTGGAATATTTGGAAGTATAAACAAAAGCGAAAATTAAACATAAAAACAATATTTGGACTATTTGACAGTATACAAAATAATAAAAAATTAAAGAAAAAAAATAGAAAAACGTGAAAAAAACGAGGCTGTGGCCTCCCGTGCGCCTGGGTCGGCCCATCTTACGCCTCCTTCAAGCGAGGCTTCCCTTTGTCTCGTGTGAAGGGAGTCATAGAGGCGCTTGGGAAATCACCTAATATTGCCTCCTTCTCTGGCTTTGAAAGGATCCGGGCTCTGAGGAGCAATGCTGGATCAACGAACTTTTACTAAGGTTTTACGGATCAATCCAACATGGCACTCTCGGATTTGACGTTGGTTTGGGTACTTGACCCACCCTCCTGAAATTCGCGGGGGAGGGGGGGGGGTAGTTTGGGGACCTCCTATCTGCCGCATTTTGCGGCGGATTGTCGGGGCTTCGCATAGAGCGATCTTCATCTGGGCCGGCCCATGCAGGAGCAGCAAGTAGTGATGGAAAAAATACAACGAAAAAAAGAGCTGCCTCAACCATGATTCGAACACGCTACCCAGCGCTCGTAGAGAAGGTGCCAAACCACCGGAGCTGATAAGGGCTACTGTAAAACATGCAGCGCGAAAACTTTTAGTACTATTTTTGAACATTTATATAAAAATCTGAATACTTCTAAAAGAAATTCTGAACAATTTTCAAAACACACGAACAAGTATTGAAAAAATTGCCCATTTTTTGGATTTGTAACCAAATTTTAAAACAGAAAAATGTGTGAATTTGTGAACAAATTATGAAAAGCGGGAACCTTTTTTCAATTCCAATTTTTTTGATAAACACGAACAATTTTAGTTTTGCAAACAAATAAAAAATAGGAGCTTTTTTGGATTTATGAACAAATATCCGAAAAATAGACAATTTTAAAGCAAGAACATTTTGGACAAAAGGAAACATATTTTGCATGGGAACAAAAATTGAAACTCTGAACAAAATTTAGAAAAGCGAACATTATGATAATTAATGGAATTTGTGAACAAAAATTGAAAAGTAGAACATTTTTTGAAGTTATGTACATATTTTCAATGGCGAACATTTTTCAAACATTATGAACATATTTTGAAATAGGAATTTTTTTGAATTTTTGAACATTTTTTGAAAGCTGAACATTTTGCAAATATGCGAACATTTTGTAAAAATGACGAAGTTTTTTGAAACTTCTGAAGAAAATAAAAAAAACTAGAACAATTTTTAACTTCAGAACATTTTTTGAAATTTCTAACAAATTTCGGAATTCAGATAAGTAAAAATAGAAATAGAAAACAAGTATATTAAGAGTTACAAAAGAAATAGAGAAAGAAATAGAAATACAGAAAATAAACTAGGTGAACTAAATTTGAAATCAAGAACATTTTTAAATTTTTGAACAAAAATTTAAAAGAACATATTTTGAACTTCTGAACAGTATTTTGAAAATGTGAACATTGTTTTTAAATGTGGGAACAATATTTGAAACAAGAACATTTCGTGAAGTTTTGAACAATTTATGAGCGACACAAACTTTTTTTTTAAAAAACGAAAATAAACTTGAAAACAGAAAAAACAAAAACGAAAAATTGGAAAAGAAAGAAAAAGAAAACAGAAAAGGAACCTTTTTTCTGCCGCATTTTGCGGCGGATTGTCGGGGCTTCGCATAGAGCGATCTTCATCTGGGCCGGCCCATGCAGGAGCAGCAAGTAGTGATGGAAAAAATACAACGAAAAAAAGAGCTGCCTCAACCATGATTCGAACACGCTACCCAGCGCTCGTAGAGAAGGTGCCAAACCACCGGAGCTGATAAGGGCTACTGTAAAACATGCAGCGCGAAAACTTTTAGTACTATTTTTGAACATTTATATAAAAATCTGAATACTTCTAAAAGAAATTCTGAACAATTTTCAAAACACACGAACAAGTATTGAAAAAATTGCCCATTTTTTGGATTTGTAACCAAATTTTAAAACAGAAAAATGTGTGAATTTGTGAACAAATTATGAAAAGCGGGAACCTTTTTTCAATTCCAATTTTTTTGATAAACACGAACAATTTTAGTTTTGCAAACAAATAAAAAATAGGAGCTTTTTTGGATTTATGAACAAATATCCGAAAAATAGACAATTTTAAAGCAAGAACATTTTGGACAAAAGGAAACATATTTTGCATGGGAACAAAAATTGAAACTCTGAACAAAATTTAGAAAAGCGAACATTATGATAATTAATGGAATTTGTGAACAAAAATTGAAAAGTAGAACATTTTTTGAAGTTATGTACATATTTTCAATGGCGAACATTTTTCAAACATTATGAACATATTTTGAAATAGGATTTTTTTTGAATTTTTGAACATTTTTTGAAAGCTGAACATTTTGCAAATATGCGAACATTCTGTAAAAATGACAAAGTTTTTTGAAACTTCTGAAGAAAATAAAAAAAACTAGAACAATTTCTAACTTCAGAACATTTTTTGAAATTTCTAACAAATTTCGGAATTCAGATAAGTAAAAATAGAAATAGAAAACAAGTATATTAAGAATTACAAAAGAAATAGAGAAAGAAATAGAAATACAGAAAATAAACTAGGTGAACTAAATTTGAAATCAAGAACATTTTTAAATTTTTGAACAAAAATTTAAAAGAACATATTTTGAACTTCTGAACAGTATTTTGAAAATGTGAACATTGTTTTTAAATGTGGGAACAAAATTTGAAACAAGAACATTTCGTGAAGTTTTGAACAATTTATGAGCGACACAAACTTTTTTTTTTAAAAACGAAAATAAACTTGAAAACAGAAAAAACAAAAACGAAAAATTGGAAAAGAAAGAAAAAGAAAACAGAAAAGGAACCTTTTTTCTGCCGCATTTTGCGGCGGATTGTCGGGGCTTCGCATAGAGCGATCTTCATCTGGGCCGGCCCATGCAGGAGCAGCAAGTAGTGATGGAAAAAATACAACGAAAAAAAGAGCTGCCTCAACCATGATTCGAACACGCTACCCAGCGCTCGTAGAGAAGGTGCCAAACCACCGGAGCTGATAAGGGCTACTGTAAAACATGCAGCGCGAAAACTTTTAGTACTATTTTTGAACATTTATATAAAAATCAGAATACTTCTAAAAGAAATTCTGAACAATTTTCAAAACACACGAACAAGTATTGAAAAAATTGCCCATTTTTTGGATTTGTAACCAAATTTTAAAACAGAAAAATGTGTGAATTTGTGAACAAATTATGAAAAGCGGGAACCTTTTTTCAATTCCAATTTTTTTGATAAACACGAACAATTTTAGTTTTGCAAACAAATAAAAAATAGGAGCTTTTTTGGATTTATGAACAAATATCCGAAAAATAGACAATTTTAAAGCAAGAACATTTTGGACAAAAGGAAACATATTTTGCATGGGAACAAAAATTGAAACTCTGAACAAAATTTAGAAAAGCGAACATTATGATAATTAATGGAATTTGTGAACAAAAATTGAAAAGTAGAACATTTTTTGAAGTTATGTACATATTTTCAATGGCGAACATTTTTCAAACATTATGAACATATTTTGAAATAGGAATTTTTTTGAATTTTTGAACATTTTTTGAAAGCTGAACATTTTGCAAATATGCAAACATTTTGTAAAAATGACGAAGTTTTTTGAAACTTCTGAAGAAAATAAAAAAAACTAGAACAATTTTTAACTTCAGAACATTTTTTGAAATTTCTAACAAATTTCGGAATTCAGATAAGTAAAAATAGAAATAGAAAACAAGTATATTAAGAATTACAAAAGAAATAGAGAAAGAAATAGAAATACAGAAAATAAACTAGGTGAACTAAATTTGAAATCAAGAACATTTTTAAATTTTTGAACAAAAATTTAAAAGAACATATTTTGAACTTCTGAACAGTATTTTGAAAATGTGAACATTGTTTTTAAATGTGGGAACAAAATTTGAAACAAGAACATTTCGTGAAGTTTTGAACAATTTATGAGCGACACAAACTTTTTTTTTAAAAACGAAAATAAACTTGAAAACAGAAAAAACAAAAACGAAAAATTGGAAAAGAAAGAAAAAGAAAACAGAAAAGGAACCTTTTTTCTGCCACATTTTGCGGCGGATTGTCGGGGCTTCGCATAGAGCGATCTTCATCTGGGCCGGCCCATGCAGGAGCAGCAAGTAGTGATGGAAAAAATACAACGAAAAAAAGAGCTGCCTCAACCATGATTCGAACACGCTACCCAGCGCTCGTAGAGAAGGTGCCAAACCACCGGAGCTGATAAGGGCTACTGTAAAACATGCAGCGCGAAATCTTTTAGTACTATTTTTGAACATTTATATAAAAATCTGAATACTTCTAAAAGAAATTCTGAACAATTTTCAAAACACACGAACAAGTATTGAAAAAATTGCCCATTTTTTGGATTTGTAACCAAATTTTAAAACAGAAAAATGTGTGAATTTGTGAACAAATTATGAAAAGCGGGAACCTTTTTTCAATTCCAATTTTTTTGATAAACACGAACAATTTTAGTTTTGCAAACAAATAAAAAATAGGAGCTTTTTTGGATTTATGAACAAATATCCGAAAAAAAGACAATTTTAAAGCAAGAACATTTTGGACAAAAGGAAACATATTTTGCATGGGAACAAAAATTGAAACTCTGAACAAAATTTAGTAAAGCGAACATTATGATAATTAATGGAATTTGTGAACAAAAATTGAAAAGTAGAACATTTTTTGAAGTTATGTACATATTTTCAATGGCGAACATTTTTCAAACATTATGAACATATTTTGAAATAGGAATTTTTTTGAATTTTTGAACATTTTTTGAAAGCTGAACATTTTGCAAATATGCGAACATTTTGTAAAAATGACGAAGTTTTTTGAAACTTCTGAAGAAAATAAAAAAAACTAGAACAATTTTTAACTTCAGAACATTTTTTGAAATTTCTAACAAATTTCGGAATTCAGATAAGTAAAAATAGAAATAGAAAACAAGTATATTAAGAATTACAAAAGAAATAGAGAAAGAAATAGAAATACAGAAAATAAACTAGGTGAACTAAATTTGAAATCAAGAACATTTTTAAATTTTTGAACAAAAATTTAAAAGAACATATTTTGAACTTCTGAACAGTATTTTGAAAATGTGAACATTGTTTTTAAATGTGGGAACAAAATTTGAAACAAGAACATTTCGTGAAGTTTTGAACAATTTATGAGCGACACAAACTTTTTTTTAAAAACGAAAATAAACTTGAAAACAGAAAAAACAAAAACAAAAAATTGGAAAAGAAAGAAAAAGAAAACAGAAAAGGAACCTTTTTTCTGCCGCATTTTGCGGCGGATTGTCGGGGCTTCGCATAGAGCGATCTTCATCTGGGCCGGCCCATGCAGGAGCAGCAAGTAGTGATGGAAAAAATACAACGAAAAAAAGAGCTGCCTCAACCATGATTCGAACACGCTACCCAGCGCTCGTAGAGAAGGTGCCAAACCACCGGAGCTGATAAGGGCTACTGTAAAACATGCAGCGCGAGAACTTTTAGTACTATTTTTGAACATTTATATAAAAATCTGAATACTTCTAAAAGAAATTCTGAACAATTTTCAAAACACACGAACAAGTATTGAAAAAATTGCCCATTTTTTGGATTTGTAACCAAATTTTAAAACAGAAAAATGTGTGAATTTGTGAACAAATTATGAAAAGCGGGAACCTTTTTTCAATTCCAATTTTTTTGATAAACACGAACAATTTTAGTTTTGCAAACAAATAAAAAATAGGAGCTTTTTTGGATTTATGAACAAATATCCGAAAAATAGACAATTTTAAAGCAAGAACATTTTGGACAAAAGGAAACATATTTTGCATGGGAACAAAAATTGAAACTCTGAACAAAATTTAGAAAAGCGAACATTATGATAATTAATGGAATTTGTGAACAAAAATTGAAAAGTAGAACATTTTTTGAAGTTATGTACATATTTTCAATGGCGAACATTTTTCAAAC
>NC_041381.1:422225055-422225977 GCF_002162155.2 Triticum dicoccoides
CAGAGCAGATCTCACAGGATAGAGATCGCGCATATCCGAATATCCAGCTTGCACCGCCGGTGCGAACCGAGTCAAAGTGGCCCAGTGATCGGCACGGGTATTGAAGAGCTCTAACCTTAAGGCCCGATTTTCACGGTCCTTATCCTCGAGCATCTCAGCAGTGGTGCGAGTCCGTGAATCCTCCTGAGTGGAGTCAGCATAAATAGCTTGGAGATATCCTTGTGCTCCCGGAAGTGATCCTGGCATATACCGGAAGTCAGAGTCCCGAAATAAACCAGATCTGACTCGCATAATGGTCATCATAGAGTAGGCGGCATCCTGCACAGCCATCTCGATAGTAACCCCGAGTCCATAGGAGCAGTGAAGAGGCTCAGTGGATCCAGGATAAGATGGAAATATCCTGACAGTGCAGAGATACTAGCTTTGATTAAAATCTCGGAATTGCTCTTCGACCGTATACTCAGGATACCAGCGGTATCCAGCCTCAGTCATTACCCTGACCAACTTAGCAGTATGGTCGGGTACATCTAGGCATCGAGTTAGGCGAACCACTTGATTGAGGTCGCGAGTGGCCATCTGAAAGCATAATCATAATGCAAGGCATTAGAATTTCTAGCAAAATTTCGGCAGCATAACAGCTGTAAATGCTCAAAAAGGATATTGAGACATTTGACAAAGGATTTCGTACACACCCAACATCATCATATCAAAGTTCTGGAACCATTCTAACAACATAATGTGGTAGTAGAACTGAACTAGGCTTGTAACCATCAAACTTATAAGGTACTACTGATTAGTAACACGTGATCCTGATAGAGAGAGTAGATCCTAATTCCTTAACCCCCGGTGGAAGAATGGACTGACTCAGATCAGAAAGTCATAAGGTATAAGGAGTAAAAAGAGCCTTACGTTCCAACCCACA
>NC_041381.1:422225987-422291868 GCF_002162155.2 Triticum dicoccoides
GGCTATTCGGGTCAAGACATTGACTATCTTCCCCGAAGGATGGGTGAGTTGAACAGTCCTAGAGAAGCAATCAATTTTGGCTTGATGAGCTGACATCCAGTCCATACCCAAAATGATATTAATATCCGAAGATTTAAGGGCTATCAAGGATGCAAGGAAAACAAGTCTGTCGACTTGGATCTCATTTCCATAACTTACCCTAGAGGTCTGCCATCTAGACCCAGGGGTAGAGATTTCCATAGTGGATGGCAAGTCACAGAATGCAACGTTATGCAAACGGGCATAACTTTCAGATATAAAAGAATGAGAGGCTCCTGTATCGAAAAGAACGGATGCCGGGTGGCAATTAACAAGAAGCGTACCGAGAACGACGTTGGGGTCCTCTTGAGCTTCTTCGGCAGAGATACAGTTGACATGGCCACGTGAAGCGGTGACCGGTTTGGCATGGAACACCTTCCCTGTCGGCTTGCCACAGCCAACAGCTTTAGCAGATTGATTGGGGTTGGTCTGGGGACACTCGCGCATATAATGACCAGATTCCCCACACTTGAAACAAGTCACGGAACTGGTACGTGGAGGAGCATTATTGGATGGACCCCCATAGGGCTTGGCCGGTGCAGACTGTTGAACAGGGCGAGGCGCCTGGAAAGATGGCCTCGGTGTGAACCTGGGTGGCAGGGCAGTATTGGGTACCCACACGCGGCGTTTCTGAGGACCAGCACCGGATGAGGAACCCATATCACGTCCATGCTTGTGTGTTGCATCATAATCAGTCTGACCAGTTTCAGCACTGATGGCTTTGTTGACAAGTTTCGAAAAAGATGTGCACTCATGCAGACGGAGGTCGCGGCGAAGCTCAGGGCTAAGGCCCTTTCGGAACCTTGCTTGCTTCTTGGCGTCAGTAGAAACTTCCTCAGTTGCATATCGTGCGAGATTACCAAACTCTCTGCTATAGGCATCCACAGAAAGTCGGCCTTGGGTGAAACTGCAAAATTCTTCACGTTTACGGTCCATGAGACCCTCCGGAATGTGATGTTCACGGAAAGCCTCACTGAACTCAGCCCAAGTGGTGACATGGCCCACTGGGCGCATGGCTCCATAATTCTCCCACCATAGACTGGCGGGGCCTTCAAGATGATATGCGGCGAAGGTGACCTTGTCAGCCTCCGCTACCAACGCGGAACGCAGCTTGTGAGAGATACTGCGAAGCCAGTCATCAGCGTCGAGAGGCTCGACGGAGTGGTGGAACGTGGGTGGATGCAATTTGATAAAATCACTGAGTGACACCACGTTAGCCCTCTGATGGTGTGCTGTATTCTGTTCTATACGCTCCAACAAACGGTTTGTCTCCCGCTTGTTTCTCTCAGCTTCCATCATCACCTCGGCTAGTGAAGGAGGATGAGGCAGATTTTCATTCCTGGCTTCACTGCCTTCGGCCTGCTCTTGGGAAGCAGGATTAGCGCGCGTGTTGACCATCCTAGGTAGACAAGACAATGATTTAGCCAAGATGGTAAAATTCCGACATAGGATACATAAGGTAAGGAATAACTCGAAATGCAAGATGATCATCCGTATGACATGGTAGATACAGAAACTGCTTCTTTATTCCATCGTCATGCACACCATACAAGGTTTAGTACAAGACCAAACAAAGTACTATTATGGTGAGAAAAGGATTACATCTCATCAAAGGCATTCCAAGCTCCTATACATTATTTTCTACACCTCCGGAAAGAGTACAAACTAGGACATATCCCACGAGTCACGCGGAACGATAGATGACACAGCTAGTGCGAACTAGTGATGCTACCCCTAACTCAGACCGATCCGTAGTAGTCCTCATAAAAGTCACCTCCATAGCCTGGAAGCTCAACATGTTCATCCGGAAACAGACGATCTCGCGGAGCTTGTGGACCATAGGGGCTAGGATGAGGCCTTGGACCAACAAACGGTGGCCTGCGGGGACCGCGAGGTGGGGTGATGCCTCCTACATCACGCCAAACCATCACGTCCGGCAGAGCAGATCTCACAGGATAGAGATCGCGCATATCCGAATATCTAGCTTGCACCGCCGGTGCGAACCGAGTCAAAGTGGCCCAGTGATCGGCACGGGTATTGAAGAGCTCTAACCTTAAGGCCCGATTTTCACGGTCCTTATCCTCGAGCATCTCAGCAGTGGTGCGAGTCCGTGAATCCTCCTGAGTGGAGTCAGCATAAATAGCTTGGAGATATCCTTGTGCTCCCGGAAGTGATCCTGGCATATACCGGAAGTCAGAGTCCCGAAATAAACCAGATCTGACTCGCATAATGGTCATCATAGAGTAGGCGGCATCCTGCACAGCCATCTCGATAGTAACCCCGAGTCCATAGGAGCAGTGAAGAGGCTCAGTGGATCCAGGATAAGATGGAAATATCCTGACAGTGCAGAGATACTGGCTTTGATTAAAATCTCGGAATTGCTCTTCGACCGTGTACTCAGGATACCAGCGGTATCCAGCCTCAGTCATTACCCTGACCAACTTAGCAGTATGGCCGGGTACATCTAGGCATCGAGTTAGGCGAACCACTTGATTGAGGTCGCGAGTGGCCATCTGAAAGCATAATCATAATGCAAGGCATTAGAATTCCTAGCAAAATTTCGGCAGCATAACAGCTGTAAATGCTCAAAAAGGATATTGAGACATTTGACAAAGGATTCCGTACACACCCAACATCATCATATCAAAGTTCTGGAACCATTCTAACAACATAATGTGGTAGTATAACTGAACTAGGCTTGTAACCATCAAACTTATAAGGTACTACTGATTAGTAACACGTGATCCTGATAGAGGGAGTAGATCCTAATTCCTTAACCCCCGGTGGAAGAATGGACTGACTCAGATCAGAAAGTCATAAGGTATAAGGAGTAAAAAGAGCCTTACGTTCCAACCCACAAACAATTCCCCTACATATAACTAAAGAATTTCTAGACTCAACATCGACCAGTTTGGCCTGGAGAACCTACAGGCAGTCCTGCTCTGATGCCAACGCTGTCAGGACCCCGACTCGATGTCACATCGATCTAGCTGGTAACACCTCATATCACTTTGCGGCCTCACGCACGGTATCCCCACGGGTGTCGTCTTACCTTTTCCCGGGACCGTTTGCGCCTTTTGGCTCGCGTATATGAAAGTGTCGCTAGCATCCATATGATAAAGAGCCCGGGCTGACATGACTAGTCGTAAACCCAAAGTGGCACAGACTTACAGGGACAGGCATCCATGACCCAGCTTCGAACGTGTCGGTCATCAGCAAGTGGGTCCGGGCTGTAGCACTGGGCTAGCAGGACTCCGGTAAACCGGGCTGTAGCGGGCTAACAGGACTCCGGTACTCAAAGCGTGACATTTCCCCGAAGGGACAGACACAGGAACGAAGAAGGACACATGCCGGCCAGCCTAAGTGTTCCAAAGCAGTAGCAAGCTACCATGGCTCAGCGGTAACACTAGGAGACATTTCCCAGTAAGAGAGGCTACTAAAGATAAACAACTAGATAGTCAGATCCCACACATACCAAGCATTTCAATCATACACACAATATGCTCGATATGTGCAAATACAACGAAGCATCACAACATGACACTATGACACAAGTACTTTATTTAAGGCTCAGTGAGCCATACATAACATACACACAAAGGTACGGGTCTCACGACCCAACATACAAGTCATACAATCATACAAGCCAGCAGCGGAAGTAACTTGTCTGAGTACAGACAACTAGTAAAATAAAAGAGGCTTGGAAAGCCTCTGGCTATACTATGTGGTCCTTCACAAGCTCAGGGTCACCACCTGGGTCTTTAGCCTACTCGTTGATGTCAACGTCTACATAGAACCCATCAGAAGGGGTTGCAGCGTCTTCTGTAAAAATGTAGATTATAGCAACATGAGTACAAAGGTACTCAGCAAGACTTACATCAGATCCTACATATATGCATAGTATCAAGAAGGGTTGGTGGAGTTATTGCAGCAAGCCAGCTTTGACTCTTGGCTAGGCTATCCTACGATACTCCAACTTGAAATGGTTTTGCGCACACGAGTCCACTAATCACCAATTCAATACACTACCGAGGATCCACCTCCGTCCTCCTACGGAGGAGCCATCCTCGGCACTCACACTTATCTTGAGGCTTTTAACAGTTTCCATTTACTTGTCTATGAACTGTATAGGCAACCAAGTAGTCCTTTACCGCGGACGCGGCTATTCGAATAGATCATGTTAACCCTGCAGGGGGTACTTCTTCATACACGCTCTCACCACTTACCGTCGTTTACACGACATGTACTCGGCAACCTTCAAGCGGAAGCCCAACGTGGGTGTCGGCCACGACCTACCTAATCACCTAAGCCTCCAGTCCAGGTTTATCGCCTATTCAGGTTCCATCCGCAGGGAGTCCGGCCGAGGTTTCCCATACGGCCCCGAATGATGTGAACAGGGTTCCCGAGATACCTAACGGGTATTCGGTACACCGTGCCACGTACCTACCGCATCACAGCCCACCCCTACGGTCAGCGCTGTCCACGGCCTCCAGTAGGCTACAAACACCAGAAACTACTTGCAACTCCTGGACAGAGAGCTAGGGTGAATAAGAAGTCGAGCGGGGTCATATTTCAGGGCCCAATGCATGGTAGTAGCTGTATCTTAAATCACGCATACAGATCTCAGTGCTTAAGGTCGGCTTCAATGAAACAACCCACCATGTACTCCTACATGGCCTCTCATCGGTACCTTTACCAAATCGTGTTCACCACACCACTCTCATTACCGACATAATCATTTCACTCTAGCCCATCACCCAGATGAACCAGACCTGACACGACTCTAAGCATAGCAGGCATAGCAAGGTAGGAACAACACATACATATGGCTCAATCAACTCCTACACATGCTAGTGGGTTTCATCTAGTTACTGTGGCAATGACAGGTCATGCAGAGGAAATGGGTTCAACTACCGTAGCACACAGCAGTTTGAAACGCGTTGTCTTAATGCAGTAAAAGAGAGCAGGAGCGAGAACATGGGATTGTATCGATATGATCAAATGGTTGGTTGCTTGCCTGATGGTTCGATGCACGGATACGGTTCTTCGTTAGGGTAGTCACGGTACTCCTCGGGGACAGATCCTGTCGTAAAGGATAACGATACACAGGTATCACCAAACAATGTGCAACAATATGATGCATGCATGAAACATGGCAATATGAGTGTGTTGGGCTAATGCAACTAAAGCCAGAAGGGTTTGAACAAATTTGAATCAAAGATTCAAATTTCAATTTCAAATATGGCCTTTTAAAGTGCTTTTCCTTGTTCTGATTAAAACATCCATTTAACTTGTTGGATCATGCATGAAAATAGTACAGATGGATAGATTGGATTTTTCTGATCATTTTTCATATATAATTTGTCCAATTTGGAGTTACAGAATAAAAGTTATGAATTTTTGAAGTTTAATTAATATTCTGGAATTTCCTGATTTAATTTAAATCCAGAAATATCATTTACTGCGTCAGCCTGACGTCACAGTGACATCAGCAGGTCAACAGGGCTGGCTCGGGTCAAACCTGACGTGTGGGGTCCACACGTCAGTGACACAGGGGCTAATCCCGTGTTGACCCGGGCTGGTTAGCTTTGACTAAGCCCTGGGGCCCACTTGTCAGCGTCAGTAGGTGGTGGTTTAGTGGCTAATTAACTAGGCCATGTCAGCTCGCCGGAGTTCTGGCCGGCGGTGACCATCAGTGCGGCGGCGATAGTGGTTTTGGTCGTTTCGGCCACCAAATGAACCGCGGAGGCCACCGGAGTGAAGCTGAGGACGACCCGCGGCTCTTGGCGGAGTCCGTTTGGGGTCGGGGTGGCCGGAGTCGACGGCGGCGAGCTCGGCTGCGGCGGCCGGGGTTCGGTCGTGCACGGGAACGGTGTTGCAGGGTGTTAGGGGGGGTGTTGGAGCGTGCTACGTGCTCCTAGTGAGATGTGGAGCACGATGGCGTGCTCGGTTGGGCGCTACGGCGATCGTGGCCACGACGGCGACATCGCCGGCGGCGTGAAGCTTTCGGCCGCGGTGGGGCTAGGGCCTAGGGGTCGGGAGAGAGCAGGGGAGAAGGGGGAAACGGTGGCGTAGCTCACCGCGGTTGCAGTGGGCGTCGAAGCGGGCTCGGGGACGCGTCGGAGACGACGAATTTGACGGCGACGATGGTCGGAGTCCGAAGAGGGGAACGGCGACGTGGCGGCGATGCAGGGCTTCCGGGGACCCGTGGAGCGGTGGGGAGGAAGAAGGAGTCGAGGCGGAGCTTCTGAGCTGGTCGGGGAAGCGAGGGGTGGTCGGAGACGGTGGCTAAGGCGAACGGCGGCGACGGTGAGCTTCGGCCGTGAGAGAGAGAGAGTGAGGGAGAGGAAGGAGAGAGCCGGGGAGAGTGAGAGAGAGCAGGGGGGATCGGGACGGGCTGCGGGCGTCGTCCACGCGGCCAGGAGGGCGTCGGCAAGCAGGAGGTGGCCGTGCGGCCGCGCGCGCGCGAGCACGCAGCAGCTTCGGGGCGAGGGGAGGAAGACGACGGGGAGCTACAGTGCTGGGCTGGGTCGGTTGCTGGCTGGGCCGCACAGGTAAGTCTTCCCCTTTCTTTTCTGTTTTCTGTTTTTATTTAATATAACTGCGACTTTGTTGAATTAAATAAAATACCTAGGCAACTCCAAAAATCACCAAACTACTCCTGGTCCATAGTTGGATTATTTCCAACATGAAACATTTTAGTTTGGAGATATTTGAGCATTTAAATATTTTATATAATTTTAAATGCCCAAATTCAAATAGTTATGATTTAATTCAAAACCCTAGGATGGCCTAGGAAAATGTGCACCACTTTTGGCAGAGGTTCTGAACCAAGGCAAAAATGATGGGCATTTTAGAAGGGCATTTCAGGTTCATTGAAAAATTATTTTAGTAAACCCTAGTTGGTTTCAGAGGGGACTGGGGGTTCTGTCATCCCCATTTCAAGTTTCTGATGAATGAGTAAACATGATGCAACACTCTAATGCATAACTAGCTAGGGTGTGACATTTCTTTTCTTCATGCTCTGAAAGATTAGCACTAATAATAGCATGACATGTCTTCTTTTCATCAAGCTAAGCATATTTCAAAGTGTCAGGTAAATGTTTAAGCTCAAACACGGGATCACCCTTGGGTGGAGGTGAATCTCCAAGGATTTCAACAGGCAAATTGTGTTTCAAAATAGGTCCTTGATTAAAGAATATTTCATCTATTTCCCTTCTTTCATTCATAACATATCATTTTCATGGTCTAGCACATATTGTTCTAAAGGATTAGTAGGAGGCACGGCAATAGAAGCAAGACCAATAATTTCATCCTTACTAGGCAATTCTTTATCATGGGGCTGTCTATGAAATTTAGAAAAATTAAAATCATGAGACATATCCCCTAAACCGACAGTAACAATTTCTTTCTCACAGTCTATCTTAGCATTAACAGTGTTCAAGAAAGGTCTACCAAATATAATGGGACAAAAATCATCTTGTGGGGAACCAAGAAAAAGAAAATCAGTAGGGTATTTAATTTTTCCACATAAGACTTCAACATCTCTAACAATCCCAATTGGTGATATAGAATCTCTATTGGCAAGCTTAATAGTAACATCAATATCTTCTATCTCAATAGGTGAAATATCATTCATAATTTTCTTGATATAAGGTAAAAGGAATTGCACTCACACTAGCACCCACATCACATAAGCCGTGATAACAATGATCTCCTATTTTAATAGAAAGAACAGGCATGCCAACAACAGGTCTATGTTTGTCTTTAGTAGAGGGTTTAGCAATCCTAGCAGCTTCATCACAGAAATAAATAACATGCCCATCAATAAGAGATCTTTAACCATAGCAATACTAGGTTCAACTTTAATTTGTTTAGGAAGTGTAGGTTTTCTAGTATAACTCTTACGAACCACAGTTGAAGTTTTAGCATGATCCTTTATTCTAACAGGAAAAGGTGGTTTTTCAATATAAGCAGTAGGGACAATAGGATCAACATTATAAGTAATAGTTTCTTCTTCAAGTTTAATAGGTTCTACTCACTGGTACAACGAGGTGTTATGCAAACAGTTTTTAACCCCTTTTCGCGACAGCATTTGGAACCGTCACCTAGTGAGTGTCTGCGATAGGGGGGGGGGTCCTTCCCACACGACCCAGAAACCGTCGGGGATATGCCCTCCTGGCACACACACTCGACAAAATGAGGTCGTGTGCGACCGAAGAGCGACCAAATACGGTTATATGTACAGTAGTGCTAAAAAATACAATTATATAGGCAAAATCATTTCCGCTCGTAAGTACATCCCACATCGTCAGTCCCCGCTAAACGTTTCCATTCGTATATACATTCCTCATAGTCGCTCCAAGGAAAACATTTGCGCAAGGTGACCTAACGCAAACAGTTTTCAAGAGAATGTCGTGTGTGATTGTTCATTGATCCAACACAGTTTATTCCTAGAAACTATGTGTGTTGTCTGAGGTCATTGCCCACGATGTTTTCTCAATAACCGTTTGCAATAGGAAAACCCAATTAGCAGGCTAATTGGCCAATTAGCAAGCTAATTGCACTATTATTAATAATCCATTTATTAATCTAATTGACATTCATTTTAAGCACATAATATATTTCATTTCCATATTAAGGAAGCAGGATTTCATAATTGAAATACACCCGTGTACAACATGATATAGCTTCAGCACTCAGCTACCCATTACACAACTGCACCAGCACCAAGTTTCACATGCAACATTGAGAACCTTTCGAAATTAGCATAATAGACGGTACATAGATAGATGCATCTCATCTGGAAAACTGCTGAAGCGGAAGGCGAATATTGAGCCTTCATTCATGTTGAAGGTCTTTGCAACTTTAGGCCAGTGCCTATGGATGATTGACCGTCCATCCTTCGTCCTCTTCAGGAACACTTCAATATTGAACCGTGGGTGTTGTATGAAAAATGTCCTTGCCTCCTGACCATAGAGGTGGTTTGAGAGGTAATCATCAGTGAACTGCTTTGGAAAGTCTTGAAAACAAGGATGTGCATAAATATATTCTCTATATTGGAAATGGGGCAAAGGAATAAAAAAGGCAAGGTATAATAGTTAGTACCATCTTGTAGTGAACTAATGTCTTCTTCATTGTGCAGACAAAGATTTTGTTGTTTTTTGCCGCTAATTTGTTTATCCTAACAATCTTTCCGAGTTTCTTGACTTGATTGATATTCATGGACAACTCATCTCCCCATATGCAAAAAGGGTCGAACAGTGGGTCAAAACCTCTGGCAGCAGGACATACATGTGCAAGATCAAATTGTTAAAAACATAAATATTAGAATGTTTCCTGCAATTGCACAATAATGTGCTATTAGACAACGGAGCATGCATGTGCTAACATCGATTGTAAACCTCAGTGCTTCCCATTGTTTCCCTGCAACATATATAAGGTAGTTAGTCATCAGGTTAAGTAAGGGTTCGCATGCTGTCAGTAAAATATGTTGATGAAAAATAAGAACATTGCAGATTCATCAGATTAATTCAAGCCACGTGGAAAACCCATTTATCCAAACCAAGCATGATTAAGAACTAGGAAATATAGCACTTGTATATGTTTCTCATGTATTAAGTGCAACCAAATTCAATTTATTCCTTAGATGCACAACAATACAAAATTCTACCCACGACAGTTGGACATCGCATTGCAGAATTGAACCAAGCAGTTAACTAAACACCACAACAAATGAACCAAACGTTAACTGAGCACCACGTTGCACAATATAACATACTCCCGGTAGAAGATCAGAGAGTTAACCAAATCAAGCATGCTTAACAACTTGGAAATATAGCAATTGCATTTGTTTCTCATCTATTTAGTATAGCCAAATTTGATTTATTTCTCACATGGTATACAATAACAGAATGCATCCACAACAATTGAACATCGCATTGCATAATTGAACCAAACATTAACTGAGCACCACATTGCACAATATAACATACTCCTAATAGAAGAGCAAGGAGTTAAACAAACCAAGCATGCTTAAAAACTTGGAAATATAGCAATTGTATTTGTTTCTCATGTATTTAGTACAACCAAGTTCGATTTATTTCTCACATGGTATACAATAACAGAATGCACCCACAAAAATTGAACATCGCATTGCAGAAATGAACCAAACAGTTAACTAAACACCACAACAAATGAACCAAACATTAACTGAGCACCACATTGCACAATATAACATACTCCTAATAGAAGATCAGACAGTTAACCAAACCAAGCATGCTTGACAACTTGGAAAATTGCACCCTGAAGAATTGAACATCACATTTGCAGAATTGAACCAAACAGTTAACTGAACACCACATTGCATGACATATAGAACATATGCACTAGAGAAAAAGATGCATGGTAAAATTAGATAGCACAAGTCACTAGAATTTGTTAAGGAAAGGAAGTAGCTAGCAAACTGAACATGGGTCCTTATAGTGAGCTAATAAGACAAGCTACTCCTCATTGTCAGAGATATCGATGATGATTGGCTCCTTGGACATGGAAGAGGGCGAGGCCTCCGCATCGTGGGTGCCCTCATCGTAGTGGTGAGTTGCCTGAGCCGCTCCGGGCACCAACCTGCTGGCTCTCGAGATGAGGTAAGCACGTGCACGCTGAGAAAACACCTCATAGTCTTTGTGGAAGGTACCGAGGGTGGCCTCGAGAAAACGCCACAAACTGTTGTTTAAAGCAGCCAACCGCGCCGCGGCGTCGGTGCACGAGGCGTCGATGGTGGCCTCGATAGCAAGGTGCTCCTCAAAGATCTGGGGGTCTGCACGAATGGCAGCCATCGCAACCTCATCTGTGCATGCTGCCGCAATTTGCTTCTCCGCTGCCAAATGGTCCTTGAGATCCTAGCTATACTGCATGCACCATGGCTTAGGGCGGCGCTTATTTGGTGGAGGGGTCAGTGATTTGGGTGGAAGGTGTCACGCCTGTGGTCGGGGCATGTGGGATGTGGGAGGAGGAGGATGGGGGTCAGGTGTGGATTACCTGCCTGGATAGGCGAGGCCGAGCAGCGTGAAGGAGGGTCACCGGCGAGGAGGCGACCCTGCAAGAAAGGAGTGAAGGTTTCAACTTGCAAAGGAAGGCGGAAATAGGGGAAATGTGGCTTTTGGTAAGGGGGAGGGGGCGGGGAGGTAGATATTTCCGCGGAAGCCAAAATTTTGGAATCGCTTAAGCAAAAAAACTGGCGCGCAAAGTGTCATCAGACACGGTCCCTTATTCAGAATGGGCTGTGGACTATAGCCGTTGCACCTTCTCGCGTAAACCGTATGTATACTATACTCCAACGGTGCTCCAAGATATTTTGTGCTGCATCTCACACGGTTGGTGATAATAAATTGCGTGATGTCTACTTGATTTTTCATCTTGATTTGAATTACATAATGGGGTCACAGCGGCAATGGACGGTGTTTGAATTGGTAGGCCTTTTATATGCAGTGACCAAGCAACTATATGTGTGTCGTAAAAAATTGGAATTATTTAGGGTTTGTTTGGAAATTTTATACATTAAATTGGTTTTCTAGCCATTTCAGGTGCACAATTCCAAATTAAAGCACATGCACATGCTCAGATGCACCAACATGGGTTGTAAAATGATATAGGTTTCCCTGGGTTTATGCTTATGTCCCATGCAAGAAATGGGGATGAATTTCAAACACCATGGCACTGTGGCTCTTCGGCAAATGTTAAGGTGCTTGCTTTCATAATTCTAGTAAATGCAAAACCCGTCTGAAATTCATGAACATTGGCATGCTATCATGGAATGGCATCAACATGTTGGGGTAAAAAATATTGTCCCATTTGGGGTAGGTTGTGGTATAAGCTTCTCACAAACCAGAGCTTCTCACAAGAAAGCCTCATGGTCCCGTTAGGGAAATGTGTCACCTTTGTGGACAAAACGATATTCATCGCCTCTTCTTCCTTTAATTTTTTTTCCTGGTGTCAACATAGAACAACAGGAGTGTCATGTTAAATTTTGGATTTTTTCGGGGATCGTTTGGACATTTTTATATGTTAATTGAGTTTTCTAGGCATTTGTGTGTATAATTCACAATTGAACTACATGCACATGCTCCAGTCCATAAAAACAGGTTGCAAAATCAAATGGTTGTCCTTGGTTGCAAGAATAGGTCACATGCAAGAAATGAGGACGAATGTCAAACACCTTGACACTGTCGCTCGGCCGCTAACATTGAGATACATGGTTTTAAAATTCTAGTAAATCGAAATCTCGTCTGAAATTCATGAAACTTGAAATGATGTCATGGAACGTCAGCGACATGCCATAGTAAAAGATATTGTCCCATTTGGGGTAGGTGTGGGTATAAGCTTCTCGCAAACCAGAGCTTCTCTCACAACAAGCCTAATGGTTTTGGTAGGGTACGTGCCACCTTGGGGGACGAAACAATATCTGTTGCCTCTTCTTACTTTCAAAATGTCTCTCGTGTCAATGTAGAACAACACGAGTGTTGTGCCACTTTTTGGGATTTTTCGAGGTTCGCTTGGACATTTTTATACATTAACTGAGTTTTCTATGCATTCATGTGCATAATTCAAATTTGAACTACATGCACATGCTCTAATACATATAAATTAGTTGAAAAGTCAAATCTATGTCCTTGGTTGCATGCTTAGGTCCCATGCAAGAAATGGGAATGAATGTCAAACACCCTGCCACCGTGACTCGGTCGCAAACATTGAGATACCTGGTTTTTAAATTCTAGTAAATCCAAAGCTCGTCCGGAATTCATGAAACTTGGCATGCTATCATGTAGCGGCATCAACATGTCGTGGTAAAATTTTGTCCCATTTGGGGCAGGTTTGGGGATATGCTTCTCACAAACCAGAGCTTCTCACAACAAGCCTGATGGTTTCGGTAGGGAACGTCCCACCTTTGGGGACGAAACGATATCCATTGCCTTTTATTGCTTTCAAAAATTTTCTCGTGTCAACATAGAACAACAGGAGTGTTGTTTTAATTTTTGGGATTTTTCGGGGTTCGTTTGGACATTTTTATGCATTAATTGAGTTTTCAATGCATTTATGTGCATAATTCAGATTTGAACTACATGCACATGCTCTAATGCATAAAAATGGTTGAAAATTCAAATTTGTGTCCTTGGTTGCACGCTTAGGTCCCATGCAAGAAATGGGAACCAATGTCAAACACCCTGCCACCGTCACCCGGCCACAAACATTGAGATACTTGGTTTTTAAAGTCTAGTAAATCCAAAACTCATCTGAAAATCATGAAACTTGGTATGCTATCATGGAGTGGCATCAACATGCCGTGATAATTTTTCTATCCCATTTGGGGCAGGTTTGGGTATATGTTTCTCACAAACCAGAGCTTCTCACAACAAGCCTGATGGTTTCAGTAGGGAATGTCCCACCTTTGGGGACGAAACGATATCGCTGCTTCTTATTGCTTTCAATTTTTTTCTAGTGTCAAGATAGAACAACAGGAGTATTGTGTTAAATTTTGGAAATTTTTGGGGTTTGTTTGGACATTTTTATACATTAACTGGTTTTTCTAGGCATTTTATGTGCATAATTCAAATTTGAACTACATGCACATGCTCTAGTGCATATAAATTGGTTGGAAAATCAAATCTATGTCCTTGGGTGCATCTTAGGTCCCATGCAAGAAATGGGAATGAATTTCAAACACCAGGGCACTGTTGATTGCCGGCAAAACGTTGAGATACTTTGTTTTTAAATTCTTGTAAATCCAAAACTCGTCTAAAATTCATGAAACTTTACATGTTATCACGGAATGGCACCTGACATGTTGTGGTATTTTTCGTGTCCATTTTGAGAGAAGGCGCACTTGAATAACAGCCAACAAAGGCATTTTGAAAAAATAGCTGCCACTTTAATATAACATTTGTATGATTCAGATCGTGTGTGTTCTATTAACCATTTACGTGACGCCACATGTCTTCATTTTAATGGCAATAGGAGGTGCTGTGCGGACAGCTGCTTGACTGAACGAGAGGCGTGCAAGCACAGTCCGGTGCGCAGGCTCCCCGGGAAGCGTGCAAGCTGTTCAACGCAGGATTTGTGCATCTCTTCAACACAGACGGCTCAGATTGAATACAGTATGCAAATTAAAGCCAGACTCCGGCGCTAAGCCAAGAGACACTATGATTTGTCAAAATATGCAGCTAAAAATCACTAGCACTGTCTAATTTTTGCAAGTAAAATCACTAGCACTATCTACAACCTGTTTGGTAAACAGTTGGGCAGGGGAATGGGAGTTTGCACAAGGGTGTTTATGGAGGGATTAGTCATGGGAAGTAGATTTTTACTCCCATTCCCTTGTTTGGCATATGGTGGGAATTAACATGGGATAAAACTCTGCTCACGAATTAACAGGGTACCCCTAGGTAGAAATAGGTGGAAATTGGCTTCCTCAACTCCCATTCCCCTTCCCACTTAAACTCCCATTCCCCCTAATCAAACAATGCCAGTAGTCCGCCGTGCAGGCTCACCGGGAGGCGAGCCAGCCCTTTGACCGCCGCCCACCTCACTCCCACTCCTCCATATTAATGGTGCATCCGCATCGCTCCGTGAAATGATGGTATAGGAATGCCAGAAGTCCGCCGCACATGCTCACCAGGAAGCGAGACAGCCTTTGACCGCCGCCCGCCTTGCTCCCACTGGTCTGTATTAATGGCGCGCTCGAGCGGCCGCACCCCCCATCCTCGCCACACACACAATCCTCTCTCTCCGCCCGCATCCTCGACGCCGCTCTCAGTCCTCAAAGTGCACCGGAGCACGGCGTGAATATGGAGACAGAGGTTTCCTTCGCTGCCGACGAGGTGGAGAACGAGGCTGCCAACAAGCAGAGGCGGGTCGAGAAAGAACCACAATTGACTCCCGCGTGCCTATACTTCATCAGCAACCTCCCCGATGATATGTTGAGAGTCATCATATCCCTCCTCCCAATCAAATACGAGGCAAGGACAGCCGCACTTTCCCGGTGGTGGCGCCCCCTATGGCTCCTCACCCCTGTCGACCTCCTCGACACCCACGAGCTCTACCATGGCTATCGCAAAAGCTTGGATGCGTTCTCCCAGATCCTCGGCAGTCACCATGGCCCAATCAAGGCCTTATCACGAGAAATTTCCGCTCCAATGGCTAGGACCGAGCCAATCTTGACGAGTGGTTCCGATCCCCCATGATAGATCAGCTCGAGAAGCTCAGTTTTAATGATGGGCATGTGCGCTCGCCACCAACGTCCGCACTCCACTTCGCGCCCACGCTGCGCCTCGCCAAGTCCATGAACTGCCATTTCCCCCCTTAATGACGCGCCCGCTCTTTTTCTACCACGACTGGAGCACCTTGAGCTCGTCGCCGTCTGCATCCCAAAGGATGACATGGAGCGCCTGCTCCACGGCTGTGCTGCACTCGAGTTCCTTCGTCTTCAGGTGATGAATTGGTCGAGTACCTTCCACATCACGTCCGGGACTCTCCAGACTATTTATGTGTGTTGCTGGTGCTGCAATGAGAGATCACAAAAGGTGGACCACAATATGGTCATTGAGGACACACCTTCACTTGAGAGATTACTTGTAGTTGATCAACAAGGTCCAACAAAAATCAATGTCATTTCTGCGCCGAAATTGACAGTGGTGGGCTACTCGTTTGTCAAATACTACTACTTTGAGGTACAACAGTCGCCTTATACCTCTCTTTCTTGATATCAACATTATTTCTAGTTTTGAGGATGTATGTTCGTCTGTCATCTAGCAAAGCTTCACCCAGATTCTGGGCACAATGAAGATCTTGGCACTAGAATCTGTCGGCCCCAACCTAGACCAAGTTGTCAGTTGCCTGAGATGCTTTGCGTGGCTGTAGAAGTTGTATATCAAGGTGATGTTCCTTTCCTATTAAATGTTAACCATAAGGTATTTCAATTTTTTGCACCTTTTCCCAAGTTTACAATGACAATGTACTACAATTTCTGAAGGAATTTTGGAGGATTTCAGGACATACACCCCCCACCACAGTGCATGATCTACTAGATTCTTATAGAATCAATTTATAACCTTAGTTGATAGACAGGAACCACCATCCCATAACAAAAAAGGGGGGCGAAGGTTATTTTGTACCAATGAAGACGGATTTCTCTCTCGAGCTGCAATCCATAAGCATTTCTCCTTTGGAATCATCTGTACTAGTTTTCTAAGGGAATTTTTCATCCAATCCAACCTCTTGCGAAGAAGGCTACATGCTTCTAGATTGTAATCAAATGCCCATGTTAATCATGTCAGATCAAAGATGGCACGTTGGTGCATTTTACAAATCCTAGAGAGTTCTTGAGGGTGACTCCACCAACGTACTTCACTCATATTCATCTTGGCAAGTACAAGTTCAAACAACTTCCACATCTTGCACTAGTTCAAGGAGTTACAAACCCTCTTGTTGGTAAGACAAGGGACAAGGTAATCTAATGCTTTCATGGACATCATCATGCGTATGCTTCACTCTATGTCTATGGATATCCTTGTTTGTTCCTTGTGGGACTAACCCATGTAGGTATTGAAAGTGCAACTCACTCCAGTGGATTGCTTCAAATGATCTACATCAACAATGAGCATCCACATCTTCAACATCTACACGAAGTCATCATCGACAAAACCCAAAGTTAGTTCATCCCTCTTAGGGGGGATATCACATCTAGGGGGAGCTTTACTCTAAGAATTGAGCTAAAGCAACTCTAATGGTGTGAACACAACATTGCTTTATGTAAAAGTGGTAACCCCACTTGTTCTTAAACGATGAGTATGACCTATGGTCAAATGTTCTCATTTGACTCCTAAGTCAAGATACTCATATATAGATGACCTAGTCATCGCCAATTGCTTGATAGATGCTAGAGTGATTGTGCATGCTTTGCCACATATTTCATTTGCTATTTTATTATGTGAGCATGTTGGGTGCATACTTTTATCATTCGAGGACATCCATTTGTTGCTTTGATTGTTTCATTTTTCTTCTTTTGCCAAATGGATGGACAAGAATGCCTAAGAACTTCCTCTAGCTATCTATGCTTTTATCTTCTCAAACTCTTTTCATGCTACATCACAAAGTTTGATCTAAGTCAAATTCAAACCCTGTGGGTGAGGAACACTCGGAGTCCCAATTTGTCATAGACTTAAAACTTCCAAAACCTCTCTATGTATTTCGGTCTGACCGACTCCTCCATTTCGGTCACACCGAGTTCACTAGGTTAATCAAGTTTTCAATCTCGGTGCAACCGATTAGAACTTTTCGGTCTCACCGAATTGCAGTAACCGCTTGCGATTCTGCATCTCGATGCCACCGAGTTATTCCACTCGGTCACACCGATAGTGCCAGGATATATATACCAACGGGTCAAATTTTGGAAATTCCACCAAAACCTTTTCGCTCGCACGTGTCCTACTTTGCCGCCTAGGGTCTCCGGATCGTCTTCTTGTCGCCAGTGACCTCCCGCCGCTGGTCTCCTCTACCGTCAATGGAAATCCCCCTCTCTGTTGCCGTCGTAGCGAGCTCATCGCCAAGCTAGGGTATGAGCTCAACACTTTGTGCTTTCTTTCAACTCTGGTTCCTAGCACAAAGGCAATGCCATGTTTCTTTCCAAGTATGAGATTGATCTATCCACAGAAATCATCCTTTAGATTAGATTAGATTTGAATATTTAGGGTTAGGTTTCCGTTGGACTGATCTCGGACTGACCGAATTGTAGAAATCGGTCTCACCGATTTGGCTTAGGCCAGTGCACATGTGATTTTCGGTCTGACTGAAAGTTGCAAATCGGTGTGACTGATATCAGGACTTGGTGAAAACCTAGCAAACTCTGAGTCACCAAACTGCGTCCCGGTCTGACCGATTCAACTAGTTTAGACTCCAAAGTTGCTTTGGTATCACCGAGTTTTACAAATTGATAGCTCCGAAATGCTTCCTGTAGAAAACTAAAACTAAGTTTTTGACTCATTCTTTTTGCAAAAATTTTGCACTTTGTGATGCTCATCTACTCTATCTCATCTACAACTATTCACAGGGTCAGCTCTCAGTTTGCTGTGCGGAATGTCTGATCAAAGTGATAGTCAGAACAAGTCAAAGGACCAGAGGGACTTGAGTGAGGGCACTAGTCCCTCTGGAAGCTATGATGAAGGTAGCAGGAGCACACCAAGCAATCTGCCTAAGGCTCAGACTAGGTAGAGGAAGAAGAAAAATTCAGACTCTGAGGATGAAGACTTTGAGATTGAAGAAGTCAACTCAAAGAAGAAGGTGCTAAAGAAGGAATATGCTGATGTTGCTTGTACCAAGCCAGGACAGCACAAGAAAGCACCTGCCAGGAGAGTGCCAATGTCTAAGGCTAGGGTATCAACTCAAGAGACCATGGTATTTACACTTGAGCAAAGAAAAGGTGAAGAGGGCAAGAAAAGGGTCAAGAAAACCACTGCTAGAGTGCTTGGAAATCCATCCATGAGGAGATACTCTGCTAGTGAGGAGGAAGAGGAAGAAGAGAATGATGCACTAGCACCTCCTGCTAAGGTACAAAATTTGATGGGGGATGCCATCAAGTCTGGGGCTGCTCCTTCAAAGCCCAAGGCAGCCCCCAAAGCTCCAGCTCAAGCCTCCAAGACTACACCTAAGAGGAGCACCAGGAACATCCCTGCTACAGAAAAGAACAAGGCCCCAATGCCTGAAGTTGAGGAAGAAGATGTTGAAGCCCAAGTGCTTAGGAAGCTCAAACCAAAAATTCTAGACCATGATGACAATCATCCAGTGGCTGAGAATATGAAAGAAAGGAAAGATGCAGGTCTCTGGTTGTGGAGACAAGCTGATCCATATGCGGTGAGGAGAAGGACAGCTGTGGACTGTAGATTCCACATAAAAGAACAACAAGATTTTTATGAAACAGTTCTGCTTGACAAGAAGCCCATTATCAGTGACATGAAGTGGGTTGATTGGGAGTATATTGATGAGTATGAAGACCATTTCCCAGGAGTGCATGAGAGCTTCAAGCTCAATGGTGTTGACAAATTTGTGGGTCAAAAGTTAACCAAATGGAACAATGAGCTCATTATGCAGTTTTACTCTACAACTCATTTCTATCCAGATGGTATAAGATACTGTGGATGATTGAAGGAACAAGGTACCAGTCTACTGCTGATGAGTGGGAAAAGTTCATCAAAGCACCCAAGGAGCATGAGAAAGACATTGATGTCTATGTTGAGAAAAAGAAAGACCACAACTCCATGGCAAACATGTACAAGGAAATACCTGACAAAGCTTTGGAGACTCGCAAGCTAAGGTCAGTGTACTACTTGATGTCTTGTTTGGCCACTATGAACACAATATTGAGGCACACCTTTTTGCCCAAATCAGGAGATCACATGATGATTAGAGGCCATTCCATCATTCTACTTCAGATGTTTGATTTTCCACAGAAATTCAAAGTCATGAGTTTGATTGTGGAGACAATCTAGAGGACAGCTGCTGACCATAAGAGGTCATGTGGGTATGCTCCACACATAAAAAATGTTAATTAACTCCAAGATGCCCAAGGGAGTGTACTTGTTGGACAAAGAGCATCTGCCTTTGAAGCCTGACTTTGAGGACAACACAGTTGTCATGACTGCTGAAGGTCCAACATCCCTAGAAGCTCAAGAGAAAAGACAGAAAGCTAAAGCTGAGAAGGCAGCAAAGATGCCAAGTGCTGAAGAAGCTTCAGAAGTGTTCCTCAAGTCAAAGCAAGACCAACTTGGATATCTTATTTAAGCAACCTTGAGAATTGAGAAAGGACTGGCCACCCTGACTCAGAACCAGGAGAGCTTGGAGAGGATCATTGAAATCAAATTCTATGATCTTGACTTGAAGGTGACTGAAATTCAGACAACAGTTGAAGAGCTCCAGGAAGAAGCAGAAGAGAGGAAGGGAAAAGCAACTACACAGGTGTTTCACAGGGTGCCTAGGGCACAGAGGTCTGCAGCAGTGCTAGTGCTAGATACAAGAGCAACAACTTCAGCACCTGCGGCCACAGCTCCAGTTGCCCCTCCGGTGGCAACTCCACCAGCTCCAACATCTTCCACTGATGCTTTTGTCCTTGGAGTCATCTCGACACCTCCTCCTGAAGATCAAGCCTAGAGAGTCGTATAACACTATGCATTTTCAAGCTTTTTAGTAACTTGTTGCCAAAGGGGGAGAAAGTGTATAGATCATAGGCTTCGGAGAGAGAGAGCTTTGCTTCTTTTGCTACTTATTTGCTTTGCTTGCTTGGCTGAGATACTTTGTTTTTATGTGTGAGATACTTTGTATGGTCATGTGTTTGACCATATTATGCTTAATGCTTGTGCTTTAATGATGACATTATTTATCTCTTGTATGATCATTCACTCTGCCTTGGTGATGAGTGCTTGTTCTTATATTCTATCATTTTGAGCGCTCCACCAAGATGTATGTGACATGGAAGATTAACCCATGATCCTAATTGGTTGTGCATTTGCATTCAAAAGAAAATTTCAAATAATGCAAAAATTTAGGGGGAGCTCTTTCTTATCACATACTTCTCAAAGCAACATTGTATTTCATTCCTATTATCATTTTTCGAAGCTTTGATCTATATGTTGTCATCAATTACCAAAAAGGGGGAGACTGAAAGTGCAACTAATCCCTGGGTGGTTTTGGTAATTCTTAACAACATATAGTTCATTGAACTAATGCTCTTTCAAGATGATCATTTCAGAAAGTTCAATGATTGGCATGGGATGGACTAGAGATGGGGACCCCTCAAAATGCTAAGGACACATATTGGCAACAAGCTCAAGACTCTATTTTTTTATTTAAGTGATCCAAGATCACATTGAGTTAATAGGAAGCCAATACTAATAAAAGGGGATTAGGTGTTGCTTAATGACTTACTTGCTCAAATGCTTAGTGATATGCTCCAAAACCCTCAACCACTTTCTCATTTCCACATATGTCCTAAACCTAAAAGTCAAACTCGGCCCCACCGATTTGATCTACCCAGCGCCACCGAGTTCCATTTGACATAGTGCTACGTCTCGAGCTTGCGTTGGATTTCCCCGAAGAGGAGAGGATGATGCAGCACAGTAGCGTAAGTATTTCCCTCAGTTTTTGAGAACCAAGGTATCAGTCTAGTAGGAGACCACGCGCAAGTCCCTCGTACCTGCACAAAACAATAGCTATTCGCAACCAACGCTTAGGGGTTGTCAATCCCTTCACGGTCACTTACGAGGGTGAGATCTGATAGAGATAATATTTTTGGTATTTTTGGTATAAAGATGCAAAGTAAAAAGTAAAAGCAAAAGCAAGTAAATAAAGTGATGGAGATTGATATGATGAGAATAGACCCCGGGGCCATAGGTTTCACTAGTGGCTTCTCTCAAGAGCATAAGTATTCTACGGTGGGTGAACAAATTACTGTTGAGCAATTGACAGAATTGAGCATAGTTATGAGGTTATCCAGGCAATGATCATGTATATAGGCATCACGTCCGTGACAAGTAGACCGAAACGATTCTGCATCTACTACTATTACTCCACTCATCGACCGCTATCCAGCATGCATCTAGAGTATTAAGTTAAAAACAGAGTAATGCCTTAAGCAAGATGACATGATGTAGAGGAATAAATTCATGCAATATGATAAATACCCCATCTTGTTATCCTCGATGACAACAATACAATACGTGCCTTGCAACCCTTTCTGTCACTGGGTAAGGTCACCGCAAGATTGAACCCAAAGCTAAGCACTTCTCCCATTGCAAGAACTACCAATATAGTTGGCCAAACCAAACGGACAATTCGAAGAGACTTGCAAAGATAACTCAATCATACATAAAAGAATTCAGAGAAGAATCAAATATTTTCCATAGATAAGCTTGATCATAAACCCACAATTCATCAGTCTCAACAAACACACCGCAAAAAGAAGATTACATCGAATAGATCTCCACGAGAGAGGGGGAGAACATTGTATTGAGATCCAAAAAGAGAGAAGAAGCCATCTAGCTACTAACTATGGACCCGAAGGTCTGAAAGTAAACTACTCACACTTCATCGGAGGGGCTATGGTGATGATGTAGAAGCCCTCCATGGTCGATGCCCCCTCCGGTGGGGCTCCGGAACAGGCCCCAAGATGGGATCTCGCAGATACAGAAAGTTGCGGCGGTGGGATTAGGTTTTTGGCTCCGTCCCCGATCTGTTGGGGGTACCTAGGTATATATAGGAGGAAGGAGTACGTCGGTGGAGCATCAGGGGGCCCACGAGGCAGGGGGGCACGCCCCCCACCCTCATGACCGCCTCTGGCACTTCTTGGAGTAGGGTCCAAGTCTCCTGGATCACGTTCGGTGAGAAGATCACGTTTCTGAAGGTTTCATTCCGTTTGGACTTCGTTTGATATTCCGTTTCTTCGAAACACTGAAATAGGCAAAAAAAAACAGCAATTCTGGGCTGGGCCTCCGGTTAATAGGTTAGTCCCAAAGATAATATAAAAGTGGAAAATAAAGCCCATTATAGTCGAAAACAATAGATAAAGTAGCATGGAGTAATCAAAAATTATAGATACGTTGGAAACGTATCAGGCATCCCCAAGCTTAATTCCTGCTCGTCCTCGAGTAGGTAAATGATAAGAAGAGAATTTT
The DNA here is from genome assembly GCF_002162155.2 of Triticum dicoccoides. Classification (NCBI taxonomy): domain Eukaryota; kingdom Viridiplantae; phylum Streptophyta; class Magnoliopsida; order Poales; family Poaceae; genus Triticum; species Triticum dicoccoides. Next base: position 422,248,781 of record NC_041381.1, read on the forward strand.
GATGTGGAGTGATACTTTGGCATAATTTCAATATAAATCTTCTTAATTGTGATATGAATATTCAGATCCGAAAGATTCAATACAAAAGTTCATATTGACATAAAAATAATAATACTTCAAGCACACTAACCAAAATAATTATGTCATCTCAAAATAACATGGCCAAAGAAAGTTCATCCCTACAAAATCATATAGTTAGGCTATGCTTCATTTTCGTCACACAAGATGTTCCCAACTTCTATACCCCCGATGACAAGCCAAGCAATTGTTTCATACTTAAATAATCTCAAACTTTTTCAACCTTCACGCAATACATGAGCGTGAGCCATGGATATAGCACTATGGGTGGAATAGAATATGATGATGGGGATTGTGTGGAGAAGACAAAAAAGGAGAACGTCTCACATTGACGAGGATAATCAACGGGCTATGGAGATGCCCATCAATTGATGTCAACATGAGGAGTAGGGATTGCCATGCAACGGATGCACTAGAGCTATGGATGCTCAACAAAAGAAAACTAGTGGGTGTGCATCCAACTTGCTTGCTCATGAAGACCTAGGGCATTTGAGGAAGCCCATCGTAGGAATATACAAGCCAAGTTCTATAATGAAAAATTCCCACTAGTATGAAAAAAGACAACTTATGAGACTCACTATATCAAAAACATGGTGCTACTTTGAAGCACACGTGTGGAAAAAGAGATAGTAGCATTGCCCTTTTCTTTTCTTTTTTTTGGGCCATCCTTTTTTTGGCCTTTCTCCTTTTTTTAATTTGGGCAATGCTCTAATAATGATGATCATCACACTTCTATTGATTACAACATGAGGATTACAACTCGAAACTAGAACAAGGTATGACTCTATATGAATGCCTCCGGCGGTGTACCGGGATGGTGCAATGAATCAAGAGTGACATGTATGAAAAATAATGCATGGTGGCTTTGCCACAAATACGATGTCAACTACAAGATCATGCAATGGCAATATGACAAAAGTAATGTATGTCATAATAATGATGAACGGAACGGTGGAAAGTTGCATGGCAATATATCTCGGAATGGCTATGGAAATGCCATAATAGGTAGGTATGGTGGCTGTTTTGAGGAAGATATAGGGAGGTTTATGTGTGATAGAGCGTATCGTATCACGGAGTTTGGATGCACCGGTGAAGTTTGCGCCAACTCTCAATGTGAGAAAGGGCAATGCACGGTACCGAAGAGGCTAGCAATGGCGGAAAGGTAAAAGTGTGTGTAATCCATGGACTCAACATTAGTCAAAAGAACTCATACTTATTGCAAAAATTTAGAAGTCCTCAAAAATCAAGTACTATGCGCATGATCCTAGGGGGATAGATTGGTAGGAAAAGACCATCGCTCGTCCCCGACCGCCACTCATAAGGATGCACAAGCCAGGTACACTTCATGCTTCAAATTTGTTACACAACTTTAACCATACATGCATGCTACGGGATTTACCAACTTCAACACAAGCATTTCTCAAATTCAAAACTACTCAACTAGCATGACTTTGATATTATTACCTCCATATCTCAAAACAATTATCAAGCATCAAACTTATCTTAGTATTCAACGCACTCAAAAGAAAGTTTCACATATCTTGAACACCAAGTATATTAACATTAAGCAAATTACCATGCTATTAACGACTCTCAAAATAATCTAAGTGAAGCATGAGAGATCAAGTTTCTTTAAAACAAATCCACCACCGTGCTCTAAAAGATCTAAGTGAAGCACTAGAGCAAAAATTATCACGCTCAAAAAGATATAAGTGAAGCACTATGAGCAAACTATCAAGCTCAAAAGATATAAGTGAAGCACATAGAGTATTCTATCAAATTCCAAATCATGTATGGCTCTCTCAAAAGGTGTGTACAGCAAGGATGATTGTGGTAAACTAACAAGCAAAGACTCAAATAATACAAGACGCTCCAAGCAAAACACATAGCATGTTGGTGAATAAAAATATAGCTCCAAGTAAATTACCGATGGAAGTGGACGAAAGAGGGGATGCCTTCCGGGGCATCCCCAAGCTTTGACTTTTTGGTGTCCTTGGATTATCTTGGGGGTGCCATGGGGATCCCCAATCTTAGGCTCTTGCCACTCCTTGTTCCATAATCCATCAAAAGAATTCACCCAAAACTTGAAAACTTCACAACACAAAACTCAATAGAAATCTCGTGAGCTCCGTTAGAGAAAGAAAACAAAAGACTACTTTAAGGTACTGTAATTAACTCATTATTTATTTATATTGGTGTTAAACCTACTGTATTCCAACTTCCTTATGGTTTATAAACTAATTTATTAGCCATAGATGCATTGAAATAAGCAAACAGCACACGAAAAACAGAATCTGTCAAAAACATAACAGTCTGTAGCAATCTGTAACTAACACAAACTTCTGGAACTCTAAAAATTCCAACAAAATAGGACGTACTGGATAATATGCCTATTGATCAGCAGCAAAAAGAATCAATGCAAAAGCACGTTCCTGTAATTTATTGAATTTTTTATCGTGAGCGCAAAGTTTCTGTTTTTTAGCAGAATCAAATCAACTATCATCATAGCTTATCCTATAGGTTCTACTTGGCACAAACACTAATTAAAACATAAAACCACATCTAAACAGAAAGTAGAAACAAAATTTAACACTAAACAGGAACAAAAAAAAAGAACACAAAATAAAATTGGGTTGCCTCCCAACAAGCGCTATCGTTTAACGCCCCTAGCTAGGCATAAAAGCAAGGATAGATCTAGGTATTACTATCTTTAATTTTCAATTTTTTAGCGGAGTCATGCTCGAATTCGGGTGGTTCTTGCCGCTTCCCTTCATACTCGGAAATTTTTAGATCTAAAGAATCCAACCACTTATTACAAAGAGTAATCAACATATTCATGCGGTGAAGATTTCCGCTAACACTTTTAAGAGGCTCAAGAGACTTTTGTAAAAAAATTGTTACTTCGCAAATCTTCTCAAACACTTGGGTTTCTTCCTGGGTAGGATGAGATCCTCCCTTTTGGGGTAGTGTTCTCACTATTCCCTCTATAATTTCATGTGCAATACTGGGATCAATTTCAATAAAATGTCCCTTGGCAATGCAATCCAAGAGTTGTCTATGCGTCATATTTAACCCAACATAAAAATTGTGAAGAAGGATTCTAAAGTTCACCTCTAGGGTGCACTTACGATAAGATTCCATCATCATATACCAAGCAGCTTTTAAATTTTCTCCTTGCCGTTGCTTGAAGTGAAGAACTTCAAACTCGGGAGACATAGGAGCGGATAAGGAATTCGACATAGCGACAAGCAAGCAAACTAACACACGAGCAAACAAAAGGCAAAGGGAAAAAGAGGAGGAGATTGGGAAAGAGAGGGCGAAAAAATGGCAAAGGTGAAGTGGGGGAGAGGAAAACGAGAGGCAAATGGCAAATAATGTAATACGAGAGATAGGGATTGTGATGGGTACTTGGTATGTTGACTTTTGCGTATGCCTCCCCGGCAACGGCGCCAGAAATTCTTCTTGCTACGTCTCGAGCTTGCGTTGGATTTCCCCAAAGAGGAGAGGATGATGCAGCACAGTAGCGTAAGTATTTCCCTCAGTTTTTGAGAACCAAGGTATCAATCCAGTAGGAGACCACGCGCAAGTCCCTCGTACCTGCACAAAACGATAGCTACTCGCAACCAACGCTTAGGGGTTGTCAATCCCTTCACGGTCACTTACGAGGGTGAGATCTGATAGAGATAATATTTTTGGTATTTTTGGTATAAAGATGCAAAGTAAAAAGTAAAAGCAAAAGCAAGTAAATAAAGTGATGGAGATTGATATGATGAGAATAGACCCGGGGGCCATAGGTTTCACTAGTGGCTTCTCTCAAGAGCATAAGTATTCTACAGTGGGTGAATAAATTACTGTTGAGCAATTGACAGAATTGAGCATAGTTATGAGGTTATCCAGGCAATGATCATGTATATAGGCATCACGTCCGTGACAAGTAGACCGAAACGATTCTGCATCTACTACTATTACTCCACTCATCGACCGCTATCCAGCATGCATCTAGAGTATTAAGTTAAAAATAGAGTAACGCCTTAAGCAAGATGACATGATGTAGAGGAATAAATTCATGCAATATGATAAATACCCCATCTTGTTATCCCCGATGGCAACAATACAATACGTGCCTTGCAACCCTTTCTGTCACTGGGTAAGGTCACCGCAAGATTGAACCCAAAGCTAAGCACTTCTCCCATTGCAAGAACTACCAATCTAGTTGGCCAAACCAAACGGATAATTCGAAGAGACTTACAAAGATAACTCAATCATACATAAAAGAATTCAGAGAAGAATCAAATATTTTCCATAGATAAGTTCGATCATAAACCCACAATTCATCGGTCTCAACAAACACACCGCGAAAAGAAGATTACATCGAATAGATCTCCACGAGAGAGGGGGAGAACATTGTATTGAGATCCAAAAAGAGAGAAGAAGCCATCTAGCTACTAACTATGGACCTGAAGGTCTGAAGTAAACTACTCACACTTCATCGGAGGGGCTATGGTGATGATGTAGAAGCCCTCCGTGGTAGATGCCCCCTCCGGCGGAGCTCCAGAACAGGCCCCAAGATGGGATCTCGCGGATACAGAAAGTTGCGGCGGTGGAATTAGGTTTTTGGCTCCGTCCCCGATCTGTTGGGGGTACGTAGATATATATAGGAGGAAGGAGTACGTCGGTGGAGCGTCAGGGGGCCCACGAGGCAGGGGGGCACGCCCCCTACCCTCATGACCGCCTCTGGCACTTCTTGGAGTAGGGTCCAAGTCTGCTGGATCATGTTCCGTGAGAAGATCACGTTTCCGAAGGTTTCATTCCGTTTGGACTCCGTTTGATATTCCGTTTCTTCGAAACACTGAAATAGGCAAAAAAACAGCAATTCTGGGCTGGGCCTCCGGTTAATAGGTTAGTCCCAAAAATAATATAAAAGTGGAAAATAAAGCCCATTATAGTCCAAAACAATATATAAAGTAGCATGGAGCAATAAAAAATTATAGATACGTTGGAGACGTATCACATAGCCACTGCCACAAACCCTAGTCACTTCGGTTTCACTGATAGGGATCTCGGTCTCACCGAGATGGGATTGCAAACTCACTGTTTCCTTTTTGTAACATTTCGGTCCCACCAAAATGAGCGAATCGGTCCCACCGAGTCTGCAATGCAAACTCACTATTTCCTCTTTGTAACACTTCGGTCCCACCAAAGTGAGCAAATTGGTCCCATTGAGTTTGCCTGACCAACTCTATATGTGCCTTTTGCTGAAATCGGTCCCACCGAGTTTATGTGATAGGTCACACCGAGATTACGTTATGCCCTAACCATAGCATATCGGTCCCACCGAGATGACTGTGTCGGTCCCACCGAAAAGCCTAACGTTCATATTTTGACCTGAATCGGTCTAACCGAGTTTTACCATTCGGTCTCACCGAGTTTGGGAATCTGTGTGTAACAGTTAGATTTTGTGTGGAGGCTATATATACCCCTCCACCCACTCTTCATTCATGAGGAGAGCCATCAGAATGTGCCTACACTTCCAGCATTCATTTTCTGAGAGAGAACCACCTACTCATGTGTTGATACCAAGATATTCCAATCCAACCACAAGAATCTTGATCTCTAGCCTTCCCGAAGTTACTTTCCACTCAAATCATCTTTTCACCATAGCCAAATCTGAGAGAGAGAGAGAGAGAGAGAGAGAGAGAGAGAGAGTTGAGTGTTGGGGAGACTATCATTTGAAGCACAAGAGCAAGGAATTCATCATCAACACACCATCTATTACCTTTTGGAGAGTGTTGTCTCCTAGATTGGTTAGGGGTCACTTGGGAGCCTCCTCAAGATTGTGGAGTTGAACCAAGGACTTTGTAAGGGTAAGGAGATCGCTTACTTCATGAAGATCTACCCTAGTGAGGCAAGTCCTTTGTGGGCGATGGCCAGGGTGAGATAGACAAGGTTGCTTCTTCGTGGACCCTTCATGGGTGGAGCCCTCCGTGGACTCGCGCAACAGTTACCCTTTGTGGGTTGAAGTCTCCATCAACGTGGATGTATAATAGCACCAGCTATCGGAACCACGCCAAAAATATTCGTGTCAACATTGCGTTTCCTCCCTCCAAACTCCTCCCATTTACTCTCTTGCAAGTTGCATGCTTTACTTTCCGCTGCTCATATACTCTTTGCATGCTTGCTTGAATTGTATTAAGATTGCTTGACTTGTGCTAAGTTGCTAAAATCTGCCAAGAATTAAAATTGGGAAAATGTTAAGTTTTTATTTGGTCAAGTAGTCTAATCACCCCCCCCCCTCTAGACATACTTTCGATCCTACAGTTAGCCGCATACTGCAGTAGTGACTACTTTAACTTCAATAGGAGGATGGTATTTAAACCACTTATTCTTAGGGAGATCAACATGAGTAGCAAATGTTTCACATAAAGAAGCTACTATCTCAGAGTCAAGTCCATATTTAGTGCTAAAATCATGAAAAGCATTGGTATCCATAAAAGATTTAACACAATCAAACTTAAGGTTTATACCTGACTCCTTACCTTCATCGAGTTCCCAATATTTAGAGTTGCGTTTAATTCTTTCCAATAAATCCCATGTGAATTCAATAGTCTTCTTCATAGAAGAACCGATACAAGAAGTATCGAGCATGGATCGATCATTATGAGAAAGCTGAGCATAAATATTTTGAATAATAATTTCTCTCGAGAGCTCATGATTGGGGCATGAATATAACAATGACTTAAGCCTCCCCCAAGCTTGAGCGATACTTTCTCCTTCACGAGGCCAAAAATTGTATATATATAATTCCGATCATGATGAACCAGATGCATAGGATAAAACTTTCAATGAAATTCCAATTTCAATCGGTTGTAGTTCCATGATCCAATATCATCACATAGCCTAAACCACACTGGTACCGTAATGTGCTATACAAACGGTTTTTAACCGCTTTCCGTGATGGCATTTGGAACCGTCGCCAAGTGAGTGTGGGCGATAGGGGGTCCTTTCCACACGACCTAGAAACCGTCGAGGATGGGCAAGCGACTACTGACGTTCGCCATAGAATAAACGTATGAGAAGCCGCCCTAGTCCCACAGGTTACATCTCGACATTACATTTCTGATCAGAGAGACATCCCAAATGATTACGCCGCTATAGTCGTGTGAAAAAGGTGGACATCAACATTTAATCTACCAATATGTTTGTGATAGGTATGTTATCACACACGGTTCAAGAATGTAAAATGTGTGCGGTGCCTCTACTAACGCCAACATGTACATTTGCATAAGTGTGTGCGATTGGTATTCCTATCACACACACACTGGTTTGAAATGTTTGCCGTATTACCATGAATCGCACACGTATATGAGACAAAACCGTGTGTGCGGCTGTCGGGCATCGCAAATGTTTCACGTCAAAGAACTGTATGTTTTCGTTTTTCATCACACACGTTGTTTTCTTTCTAACCGTGTGCACATTATTTTCTTCGCTCCTGTACATTTTTCTGGCTGTAATTTAATATTCGAATTGGAAATTTTGAAATATGAAACGTGCAATTCAAATTCTCAGCACAATGGTTCAACAATGAATCCATAAATAAAATTGTTAGTACAATATGTTCATTAATTACAGGATTAGACAACAATTAACTATGATGAACCACAATATTTACAGGCGGTAAAGGTGAAGAGACAAGTGTAAATCATTTTGACTGCCGATGGTGTTGAAGAAGCGGAATGCCCATAATGTGCCTTCCTGCATGCCATAGGCACGAACAACTTTTGTCCAACCCCTTGTGACGATCGCCCGCCCATCCTTGACCGCCTTCAGGAAGACTTCTAGAGCATTATCATGGTAGCATGAATTATATACTTTAACCATAGTTGCCTCCACTCCGGTCATGTAGTTTGCAAGGTAATCATCAGTAAATAGCTTTGGAAACCACTGAAAAGAGAAAAATATCAGATCATGAGGTCTAATAGAGTAACTTGTTTTGGACAGGGGGAAAAGGCAGCACATTACTTACCATCCTAAAGTTCACTGTTGTCTTGGACAAAGTGTAAATAAAGAGCTTAATTCCCATCACCCATTTATTTCGCCTAACAATCTTTCTTAGTTTCCTCACTTGAAGCTTGTTCATGAATATCTCATTGCTCCATATGCAAAAGGGACCGAAGCGTGGATCAGTACCGCTCATATATGTACCTACAAGCAACCAGTAAATGTGAGAAGCTAAACTGATATTGCAGAAATGATGTAAAATACAACTACCTACATTCCTAAGTACAAGTATTTTAAGAGATTTCAATATGAACTACATACAGATGTATATAGAATTATAGATATAGTTTAGATTAGAATCTAGATTCACTCATTTTGCTCCTTATGTAGTCTATAATGGAATCTCTAAAAATACTTAAATTTAGTGATATATGGTGTATAAGACATGGGATGCAGACAACAACATCACCCATTGTAGCCCTGTGTAAGTACATGGAAAGCCAATGTTAACTACAACAGGGTTAACATCCACCAAAAATAGTGAATGGTAATAAAATGGCAACATCTATAGTGAGATCTTCATTGCGAAAGAGTAGCACGGTAGCAAAGGGATGAATTAAAAAATGGATACAACTGTTCATTCCAACAGGCTTAACAGCATCCTAATTCATGTTTTGTAAGTTTGTAGCCATTGAAATACAATTGTTTAAAAATGGATACAATGGTTAATTGCAACAGGCTTAATGGCCATTGATACCAGTACTGATCAAAATGCAATTGCGAGAGTTAAACATCACAAGGCAGGTGCTGCCAGAGCAGATAATGGCCCAGTTGTCTATAAAAAGGTAGGGAAAATAGCTAAAATGTGTTAGGCATGCTTACTACAAGATGCTTAAGACATCGACCGTACAAAACATAACCATTAATTGCAACTAGTATTGGTAAGATTGAACTGGTGAGTTCATACTTGGTAAGTCCTGAGAGGTAGTTGCTGGGGCACTTCATCTTGGCCAGAGCCCGCCCAAAGTTAGCGGCAGCGGAGGCGAGCTCTTCGTCCGGGTCGAAGCGTGGATCAGTGCCCCCGACATGTGTACCTACAAGAAGCAAGTCAATGTTAGAAGCCAAACTGCAATTGGACAAATGATGTAAAATATTGTAAGACATGGGATGCAGCTAACCTCGACCGCAAACAACAGCATCGCCCGTTATGGCCCTGCATAAGTACATGGATAGGCATGTTAAGTACAACAGGGTTAGCATCCACCAAAACTAGCAAATGGGCAGCATCTGTAGTATATCTTCATTGCGGAGAGTAGCATGGTAGCAAAGGGATAGATTAAAAAATGGATACAACTATTAATTGCAATAGGCTTAACAACATCCTAAGTCATGTTTTGTAAGTTTGTAGCCATTGAAATACAACTGTTTAAAAATGGATTCAACTGTTAATTGCAACAGGCTTAATAGCCATTGAAACTGGTATTGATAAAAATGCAATTGGCAGAGTTAAACATCACAAGGCAGGTGCTGCCTGAGCAGATAATGGTCCAGTTGTCTAAAGGGTAGGGAAAGTAGCTAAAACGTGTTGGGAATGTTTACTAGAACATTCTTAATACATCGACCATACAAGACATAGCCATTAATTTCAACTGGTATTGGTGATTGAACTGGTGAGTACATACTTGGTAAGTCCTGAGAGGTAGTTGCTGGGGCACTTCATCTTGGCCAGAGCCCGCCCAAAGCCAGCGACGGCGGAGGCGAGCTCTTCCTTCGGGTCGATGCGTGGATCAGTGCCACTGACATGTGTACCTACAGGCAACCATTAAATGGTAGAAATTAAACTGCAATTGCACAAATGATGTGAAATAATGTAAGACATGGGATGCAGCTAACCTCGATGACAAACAACATCATCGGCTGTTATGACCCTGCGTAAGTACATGGACATGCATGTTAAGTACAACAGGGTTAGCATCCACCAAAAATAGCAAATGGGCAGCATCTCTAGTGATATCCTGAGTCATGTATTGTAAGTTTGTTGCTGCTATTGGTGAAATTAAACTGGACAGTTAATACTTGAAGATCACATAGTGTGCAGTACTGAAATAAACAAGGCACATACATGTTTAATACATAAACCGTACAAAACATAGCCATTGCAAGTGGTATTGGTAAGATTTAGCTGGTCAGATCATACCTGTTAAGTCCCGGGGGGTAGTCGCCGGGGCACTTCTTCTGGGCCAGAGCCTGCACCATGTCATCGGCAGCAGAGGCGAAGTGTTCCTCAGGGTTAACACGCACAGCGGCCATCACGCCATGGACCGCCATCAGCTCCTCGACCTCCACGTGATATGTGGTTGGGCTTGCACGATAATGCTCTGGAGGTAGGGGCGGTGGGGATTTGGAGGCATGAGGATGTTTCGTAGGTGCCATTTAAGCAATCAGGCCGGGGCCGTTATAGAGATCGGTGGGTTACCTGACTAGATCCAAGAAGAACATAGATGTGGTTGAAGCTGCGGTTGTGGCGGCGGCAGATTGAGCTACCGGTAGGGAGAGGCGCGGGGGGAGGGGGAGGTGGGGGGAGATACTGAGGAAATTTGATGGGTGGGGATGTGGTTGGAGGAACAAACTCTAAAATCGCGCGCCTAATGAAAATTTCAGTGCGAAACCTGAAACTTGGGCACTGGAAACACACAACACAGATGAAGCGCGTAAAATACTCGTGTGCGAGAAAACAGATAATTGGCAGATCCCGTCTCCAAAAAATGTACACGTGTAGTCGATTTTTTCGGTCAATGGTATGCCTGGTTTATTAGGAACCATCGCACAGGTAACTGACTTATGGATCATTAACACAAAAAAATGCACACAGGTACGGCATTGAAACCATGTGTTTTGTGATCTTCTAATGATTAACGCAAAAAAACGCACACGGGAACACATGCTAATCAACGCTCAAAGCCCTCAAAGGATGCTCTTACCAACATTGTACATCAATACTACAAACTTAATATACTACTGGTAATTTTCTCTAATACTACAAACTTGAACTATTTCTCACATGCTGCCACCGAGGCATGCTGGCCAGACGCTGGCCTTCTCCTTCCCGGCCTTGTAGGCGGCAGCCGACCGTGCTTCAATCTTCGCCAAGCTCTCCTCAACACGCGTGCAGCCTCTTCTTTCTTGCGGAGGCGGGACTCTCTTTTCTTGACTGCTTTCTGCCTTTTTCAATCCTCATGTGTGGCTTTGGCCGCCTCTAGATCCACCGCCCATTCAGCCATGGCAGCCTCATAGTCCGCCCAAGTAACTGTGTAGCCGCCGACGGTGATGAACTCGGCGCGGCGAGATGCCATCGCTTCCTTACCATGTGTGCGGTCGCAGGCGGCGAGGAACGTGGTGCGGCGGGATGCCATCGCTTCCTTACTAGTTATTGTGTGCTGCGGTGCCATGAACGATGCTTGGAGAGAGCTCTGGGACGGAGGGGCCGGGCAGCCATACAATGTGGTGGATTTTAAGAGCTCAACGACAAACGAGAAAGGAAATTTGGATTCTCTTACAATTTTGCCCGTTCATTATCGCACACGGTTCATCTCCGTCGCTTCCGGAAACAGTGTGCACTGAGGCTATTGTGTGTTGCGTTATGATTGGCCGGAACCCCAGCCACGCGGATCGTGCGTGTGCAGGATGCGCCATGATCAAATAGCAATCCACGACCCTCACATCACATCTGCGGCTATAGCTGGATTGGATTTATATGCGTCAAATGCCTAGAAAATGCACATAATGCCCTAAATATGGTAAATGAGCCCGGAAAAAAGCCAAATTTGAAGACGGTGATTTGCAGGGTGTTTGTTCTTCATAGAAAAAAAACTCCAGGGCAAAGAACAAAGAACATTTGGATTTCCCTTCAATCTTGGTGATTTTCCTCTTGAAAGCATGGAACTTCCCCAGCGACGGTTCGATTTATGAAGGGCGTGCATGATGACATAAGCCAAACCTTCTCAAATTTTTACCAGGGCATGGTGAGGTCATACCATGGCACCATGCCATGCGTCATGTTTTTCAAGTATTTATTCATTTTTCTATAGTTGAACACCCAATAAACAAACGTTGTGGTTGACTATTGCCACACATTTCATCGAAATATCTGTCCATTCCTTGTAAAAGACATGAGAATTTACTAAATGGCACGAGCATCATTTTCTAGGCCGTTCTTGTGCACGCTTTCATGCACCGATTGTTTGAACTTGAATTATGTGCATTAATGCCTAGAAAATGCACATAATCCCCTAAATATGGTAAATGAACCCGGAAAAGTGTCAAATTTGAAGGCGGTGATTTGCAGGGTGTATGTTCATCGTAGAAAAAAACTCATGGTCAAAGGACAAAGGAAATTTGGACCCCCCCCCTTCAATCTTGGTGATTTCCCCCTCGAAACCATGAAACTTCCTCGGTGATGGTTCGATTTATGAAAGGCTTGCATGACGACATAAGGAAAACATTCTCAAATTTTTACCAGGGTACGGTGAGGCCATACCATGGCACCACGCCAGGCGTCATGTTTTCCAAGCATGTATTTCATTTTTGTATAGTTGTTAACACAGTAAACGACGCGTTTATGCTTGACTATTGCCACACATTTCCTTGAAATATCTGCCCATTCCTTGTAAAAGGCATGAGAATATACTAAATAGCACGAGCATGGTTTTCCAGACCGTTCTTGTGCACCTTTTCATGCACTAATTGTTCAAATTTGAATTATGTGCATTAATGCCTAGAAAATGCAAATAATCCCCTAAATATGGTAAATGAGCCCGGAAAAATGTCAAATTTGAACACGTTGCATCTGAGGCAGTATGTTGATCGTTGGAAAAAAACTGAATGACAAACTAGGATGGAAATTTGGATTCCCCTTCAATATTGGTGATTTCCCTCATGAAAGCATGGAGCTTCCTCGGTGATGGTTCAATTTATGAAGGGCGTGCATGACGACATTAACCAAACCTTCTCAGCTTTTAACCAGGGCATGGTGAGGCCATACCATGATGGCACCATGCCAGGTGTCATGTTTTTCAAGCACGCATTTCATTTTTCTATAGTGGCTAACCCAGTAAATGATGCATTTTGGTTGACTATTGCCATGCATTCCCTTGAAATCTCTGCCCATTCCCTGTAAAAGGCTTGAGAATTTACTAAATACCACAAGTATGGTTTTTCCAAACCGTTCGTGTGCACCTTTCCATGCATCGATTGTTTGAATTTGAATTATGTGGATTAATGCCTAGAAAATGCACATAATCCCCTAATATGGTAAATGAGCCCGGAAAAATGCCAAATTTGAGCACGCTGGATTCAAGGGGTATGTTGATTGTAGAAAAAACTGAATGACAAGCTAGGAAGGAAATTTGGATTCCTGGCCCCTTCAATCTTGCTGATTCCCCTCGAAACCATGAATTTTTCCTCGGTGATGGTTTGATTTATGAATGGCGTGCATGACTACATAAGACAAACATTCTCAATTTTTTACCAAGGCATGGTGAGGCCATACCATGGCACCACGCCAGGGGTCATGTTTTCCAAGCATGTATTTCATTTTTGTACAGTACCCAGTAAACACATTTCCTTGAAATATCTTCCCATTCCTTGAAAAAAGGCATGAGAAATTACTAAATAGCACGACCATGGTTTTCTAGACCGTTCTCATGCACCTTTTGAAGCACCGATTGTTTGAATTTCAATTATGTGCATTAATGCTTAGAAAATGCACATAATCCCCTAAATATTGTAAATGAACTCGGAAAAGTGCCAAATTTGAACACGGTGATTAGCAGGGTTTTTGTTCATCGTAGAAAAAAACTCATGGACAAAGGACAAAGGAAATTTCGATTTCCATTGAATCTCGGTGATTTACTATCGCACACGATTCATCTCTGTTGCCTTTGCGAACCATGTGTGTTCACTCACACATGCAAAAGGAAAAAGAAAACCCTCGCCCCCTTCGTCCCCACCCACTCGCCGCGGACTTCTCCACAACTCTGCACCTCATGAACTTCTAACGCGGCGGCCACCCTAAGCTCGACGGCGCTGTTGTTGGCGGGCAGAGGTCGCGCTCCAAATGGCACGGGACTCCGCCCCTACTGCTTTTCACCACCTATCTACATCGACATTCTAGACTCTGGTCGACTTGGGTTTTCTGCGGGATTGGGCCGAGGGTTTTTCCCATGGAGAAGGTAATCAACTTAGCGAAACATTCACTCATCTCTTATCGCAGTTCATCCGTCGCTGTTAATCAACCGACGGAAATCTCCATGGAATCATTTTTGTTCTAGCTGATTCGTGGGTGTTCATTCATGTGTCCATAGTGCAAGCACAAATCGGGCAAGTGTGGTCGTGGCCAGTCGGAAACAAAGTTCTATCTCACCATTCCGGATGACTTCAGGGAGTGCTCGATATGTTTAATCTCAACTTACCACGGTCGGCAAGGACTAAATTTGTGAACATATACCGTCTGTTGCTACATCATCTATATATTTGCATCAAATCTTTGTTACATTATCTATTTTTAATTATATATTTTTGTACTTTGCTTTCATCTATATATTGTATGTTCTATCAGTTACTCCCACATTTTCATCTTTCTCGTTATTTCAATATATCTAATTTATGATCTTAATTTTCATTTCAAGCAGTACATCCCTTGCTTTGCAAGAACATGAGTAGAAGGAAATCTTGGGCTTTACTTTGTTGATGACTCTCAGGATGTCATATTGACAACACAACATGGACATACAATGACGGTTAGCGTAAAACTTGATAAAGATGGTCACTCCTATTTCAATGCGGACCTTTGGAGAAAAATGTCTAAGTGTTATGAACTGAAAGCTGGCAATGGTTCTACCAAGGCACATGAGGGCTCTTCCTTTTTATTGACGAGATGCCAAGTTGCCGTGATTAAGCTGCTTCCAGCGGATAGTTGTGGTTGTTGGCCCTCAGCCTCTTAAAATGTGCTAGCTGTTAATATGTTAAGTATGTAGATATGGACCATATGGTTGTTGGCCGTTAGCCTCTTAAAATGTCATAGTTGTTACTATGTTAAGTATCTAGATATGGACCATATGGTTGTCAAAACTGTGTTACGAAGATCCTCCTTTTGTCAAATAGTGTAACCACTATATATATGTTACTCAAATGATGTTAGCAAAGTTCTTAATTTTTCATGGAAAGTACTAGTATCATACATAGTTCTTTGAGTTTAAGCATGTGCCCGATGTCCAGAAGGCATTTGCATATTAACTGTCCATATTGCAAATTCACACACATGTTAACATAAGGAAATGTATGTGTAACTTACTAATCATCGCACATGAGTACTCACAGACGCATCGTGTGCGATACTCCTAGCCACCGCAAGCAACTAGTTTGCATTTTTCAAAGTTTTTTGTACACACAGAATCGCACACGAACTTACTATATTAACCATCTGTGTTGTAATTTCTCATCGCAAACAGTTCATCCGAGTCGGCTATTTGCCATGTATCACTCACATCTTGTTTACATGTCTCATTTGTGTTCTTTTGGCTCATCGCAAACAGTTCATCCATGTGAACTGTATGCCACATATCACACACATCTTGTTAAGTTAAACTATTTCTGTCGTGTTCCTTAATCAAAAATAGTTCGTCTGAGTGAACCATATGTCGTATATTACACACACCTTGATCTGGCTAACCATTTCTATTGAACTCCCTAATAGCAAATAGTTCATCGGAGCAAACTATATGCCGTATATCGCACACACATTGATACGACTGCCCATTTCTGTTGTTGTGCCAACAGTTCGAATGGACTAACTGTGTGCCCTGCATCGCACACGTAACTAAAATCTGAACCGTGTTTTGATAGCTCCTCCATCGCAAATGTTTTGCACCTTTTTTGACGGTTCTTTTACACCATGGTCTGCGATTAATGCATCGCACACAGTTTTGTGAAACGGTCTCTAATCATAGTGTCACGTTAGCAGCATCCTGCAGTAGTGCCATGTCAATGCCTTTCCCTTCAAAGATAAAGGGAAGACCTTCCTCTTGATAACATCCTCGGGTATACCTGCAAGCTTAAATAATCCACAAACTTCATCCACATAGATTAGGTGCATATCATGATGTAATGTTCCATCTCCTTCATAAGGATTAGCTAGCAGTTTCTCTATCATACCCAAAGAAATTTCATAATAAATTTTTCAGTAGGTGCAGTAGGTTGAGGAGCAACCCTTTGCTCTTTCGGTCGAGGTGAAGATACCCCGAACAAGCCTCTCAAAGGATTATTTTCCATAGTAAAAAGTGAGAGTAAATTTCAGCACACTATATAAATATTTCCTTACCAAATTCCACTTACCAAAGGCGCTTCACTCCCCGGCAATGGCGCCAGAAAAGAGTCTTGATGACCCACAAGTATAGGGGATCTATCGTAGTCCTTTCGATAAGTAAGAGTGTCGAACCCTACAAGGTGCAGAAGGAAATGACAAGGGGTTTTCAGCAAGGTATTCTCTGCAAGCGCTGAAATTATCGGTAACAGATAGTTTTGTGATAAGATAATTCGTAATGGGTAACAAGTAACAAAAGTAAACAAGGTGCAGAAAGGTGGCCCAATCCTTTTTGTAGCAAATGACAAGCCTGGATGAACTCTTATATAAAGCAAAGCGCTCCCGAGGACACATGGGAATTATTGTCAAGTTAGTTTTCATCATGCTCATATGATTCACGTTCGTTACTTTGATAATTTGATATGTGGGTGGAACGGTGCTTGGGTACTGCCCTTCCTTGGACAAGACTCCCACTTATGATTAACCCCTCTCGCAAGCATCCGCAACTACGAAAGAAGAATTAAGGTAAACCTAACCATAGCATGAAACATATGGATACAAATCAGCCCCTTACGAAGCAACGCATAAACTAGGGTTTAAGCTTCTGTCACTCTAGCAACCCATCATCTACTTATTACTCCCAATGCCTTCCCCTAGGCCCAAATCATGGTGAAGTGTCATGTAGTCGATGTTCACATAACACCACTAGAGGAAAGACAACATACATCTCATCAAAATATCGAACGAATACCAAATTCACATGATTACTTATAACAAAAAACTCCCATGTCCTCAGGAACAAACGTAACTACTCAAAAAGCATATTCATGTTCAAAATCAAAGGAGTATTAATTATCATTAAGGATCTAAACATATGATCTTCCATCGCATAAACCAACTAGCATCAACTACAAGGAGTAATCAACACTACTAGCAACCGACAAGTACCAATATGAGGTTTTGAGACAAAGATCGGATACAAGAGATGAACTAGGGTTTGAGCGGAGATGGTGCTGGTGAATATGTTGATGGAGATTGACCCCCTCTCGATGAGAGGATCGATGGTGATGACGATGGCGATGATTTCCCCCTCCCGGAGGGTTGTTTCACCGGCAGAACAGCTATGCCGGAGCCCTAGATTGGTTCTGCCCAGGTTCCGCCTCGATACGGCGGCGCTTCATCCTGAAAGCTTCCTTCTAGTTTTTTCCAGGTCAAAACACACCATATAGCAGAAGATGGACGTCAGGGGCCTGCCAGGGGCCCAACAAGACCGGAGGGCGTGCCCTCCATCCTTGTGGATGGCAGGTGGCCCCCCTCTGGTGCTTTCTTTGCCCAATATTTTTATATTTTCTAAAAATATTCTCTGTGAAGTTCCGGGACTTTTGGAGTTGTGCAGAATAGGTCTCTAATATTTTCTCCTTTTCCAGTCCAGAGTTTAGCTACCGGCATTCTCCCTCGTCATGTAAACCTTATAAAATAAGAGAGAATAGGCATAAGTATTGTGATATAATGTGTAATAACAGCCCATAATGCAATAAATATCAATATAAAAGCATGATGCAAAATGGACATATCAAGTGGCGGCAAGGGCGGTCGCAGCTTCTTTCTAATTTGCTCTGCTTGTACTATCCTCTGTCCAGCCCTCCTCTCGGACTGGATGGCCTTCTGTGCCGGTGTCAACTCATTCTTGGGCTTCTTTTTGGGTAAAGGGTGGACGGACTCACCTCGTCCATGACGAGGAGAGTGCGGAGGCAATAGCAGGGTTTCACGCGTCGGCCATGGCGAGTGGGCGGGAGGGTTTTTGAGGAGAGAGGGGGGAATAGGGTGGATGTGCCACCCACCGGCAGCCCAGGGGATGACAAGGGCGGACGTCGCACACGTCCATGGCAACACAAACTTGACCCAAATTTGGACGGAATGGGTCGCGGACGGACGAAAAAGGGATGCGTGTCCATTTGCGTCGGCTCGTTGGGTCGTTGTTTCCGTCTGTTTCAACCCAAATAGACACGCGCAGACAAAAAGATCGGTGCATTAGAGTTCCCCGAGTTCGCCATGGGAAGGACCATTCGTATACTATATTTTAGGAGCAATGCTATAATTATTTGTTATAGAATCATTTTACAGGAGAATGAGGTGGAAGAAATCATGGGGTAATTGAGTTGGGTGGGGGGAGGAGGCGGATTCTGGGCAATTTGGTTGGGAATCAAGGGCATCTTCAATGTGGATCCTCAAACCAACCGCATGTGCATGTGCTTTAGGTGTGTTCTGTCATCCAACACGGTCCTGTATCGGTCTGTTCGGCGGTTCAGACGCACTTTTTTCGCAAACCGGAGACAAACCCAAGAGCGGGGGGCTTTGTGGGCAT
Organism: Triticum dicoccoides; assembly: GCF_002162155.2. NCBI lineage: Eukaryota > Viridiplantae > Streptophyta > Magnoliopsida > Poales > Poaceae > Triticum > Triticum dicoccoides. Next base: position 422,267,581 of record NC_041381.1, read on the forward strand.
CTAGACTGCTGCCATGTCCACTTTTGACAGCCCTGGCCCACCTAAAAACATCCTCCCTCGTCCGTGTGCGTTCCTGCCCGGCACCAGCTACCCGCATTCATGCCAATGTAGAGCGCCCACTCTACAACGACGCCGGCTCAAAGCGGGCGCGTGATACATCTCCAACGTATCTATAATTTATGAAGCATTCATGCTATATTATTATCTGTTTTGGATGTTTATGGGCTTTATTATACACTTTTATATTATTTTTGGGACTAACCTATTAACCGGAGGCCCATCCCAAATTGTTGTTTTCTTGCCTATTTCGGTGTTTCGAAGAAAAGGAATATCAAACGGAGTCCAAACGGAATGAAACCTTTGGGAGAGTTATTTTTGGAACGAAAGCAGTCCAGGAGACTTGGAGTGCACGTAAGGGAAGCAACGAGGAAGGCACGAGGCAGGGAGGCGCGCCCTACCCCCTAGGCGCGCCCCCACCCTCGTGGGCCCCTCGTGGCTCCCCTGATCGACTTCTTTCGCATATATAAGTCCATATACCCTAAAAACATCGGGGAGCACAATAGGTCGGGAGTTCCGCCGCCGTAAGCCTCTTTAGCCACCAAAAACCCAATTGGGACCATGTTCTGGCACCCTGCCGGAGGGGGGATCCCTCACCGGTGGCCATCTTCATCATCCCAGCGCTCTCAATGACGAGGAGGGAGAAGTTCACCCTCGGGGCTGAGGGTATGTACTAGTAGCTATGTGTTTTATCTCTCTCTCTCTCTCTCTCTCGTGTTCTTGAGGTTATACGATCTTGATGTATGCTATTATAGTTGGATCTTATGATGTTTCTCCCCCTCTACTCTCTTGTGATGAATTGAGATTTCCCCTTGAAAGTTATCTTGTCGGATTGAGTCTTTAAGGATTTGAGAACACTTGATGTATGTCTTGCCATGCTTATCTATGGTGACAATGGGATATTCATGTGATCTACTTGATGTATGTTTTGGTGATCAACTTGTGGGTTCAATGAATTTATGCATAGGGGTTGGCACACGTTTTCGTCTTGACTCTCCGGTAGAAACTTTGGGGCACTCTTTGAAGTACTTTGTGTTGGTTAAATAGATGAATCTGAGATTGTGTGATGCATATATTATAATCATGCCCATGGATACTTGAGGTGACATTGGAGTATCTAGGTGACATTAGGGTTTTGGTTGATCTGTGTCTTAAGGTGTTATTCTAGTACGAACTCTATGATAGATCGAACGGAAAGAATAGCTTCGTGTTATTTTATTACGGACTCCTTAATAGATCGATCAGAAAGAATAACTTTGAGGTGGTTTCGTACCCTACAATAATCTCTTCATTTCTTCTCTGCTATTAGTGACTTTGGAGTGACTCTTTGTTGCATGTTGAGGGATAGTTATATGATCCAGTTATGTTATTATTGTTGAGAGAACTTGCACTAGTGAAAGTATGAACCCTAGGCCTTGTTTCCTAGCATTGCAATACCATTTGTGCTCACTTTTAACATTAGTTACCTTGATGTTTTTATATTTTTTAGATTACAAAAACCTATATCTACCATCCATATTGCACTTGTATCACCAGCTCTTCGCCGAACTAGTGCACCTATACAATCTACCATTGTATTGGGTGTGTTGGGGACACAAGAGACTCTTTGTTATTTGGTTGCAGGGTTGCTTGAGAGCGAGACCATCTTCAACCTATGCCTCCCACGGATTTATAAACCTTAGGTCATCCACTTGAGGGAAATTTGCTACTATCCTACAAACCTCTGCACTTGGAGGCCCAACAACATCTACAAGAAGAAGGTTGTGTAGTAGACATCAAGCTCTTTTCTGGCGCCGTTGCCAGGCAGGTGAGTTCTTGAAGGTATATCTTTAGATCTTGCAATCGAATCTTTTTGTTTCTTGTTTTATCACTAGTTTAGTCTATAAAAGAAAACAAAAAAAATGGAATTGAGTTTGCCTCATACGCTTCATCTTTGTAATATCTTTCATGAGAATGATGGAAAGGAAAAATGTGCTCAAGTGCTAGAAAAAGAAGTCTATAAAATGTTTGGCACTAAATCTTTGAATGATGAGCATGATTGCAATGTTGTTAGTATGAACTCTTTGAATATCCATAGTACTAATGATGATTGCACTAGTTATGATGAAAATGTCTCATATAAGCATGTCAATTTTTGTGGGGTGTATTGGGTTTGCAAGTACGCACCAAATAGAGAAGATGGATATTGCAAGAAGCATAAGCATTTAGAAACTATATGGTTGCAAGAAAGGCTTAATGTTAGTGCTGAAAATTTAAAATATCTCCGCCGTACTTGTGAACTTTGCAATGAACATGGTCATTTAAATCTCCAATGCAAATTGTTTCATGATCGAATCTTGTCCAAAAATTGTGATGACTTGATTTCCCTTGCACATCATAATGAACTTAGTTTGCTTTTGGGTTATGAAGAATTGAAACATGCAACTAAGCTTATTCCAGAATTTAACCTTAAGAAATTTCTTGATATTGATCCAGAGGAAATTAATATGTATTGTGCGGTGAATTGCATTGAAAATCCTTATATTGCCAATTACATAAAGAAAAGAAAGCAAATAAAAGATGAAGAGAATACTAATGAAAGGGAAGAGACTTCCCAATATCCTCCTATTATTTCTTATGATGAATCAGGTAACGAGGAGGAGCTTTCTATTCAACCAATCTCATTAATAAAGAGCTCAAAAAGGAGGATTGAACCCACACATGATGTGAAGAAGCAAAGAAAAGACGAGAAGCAAAGGTAAAAAGGTATCCCTCCCAAATGATGTTTCTCCTATTACTCATTGTGATGATGATAATTGCTATACTATTGGTGCTATCCATAATATTAATGATGAGAGTGATCATGCTTATGATATGAAAAGGCACAAGCTTGGGGACGCTATGTTTGATAAGAATGATGTGTTTGAGAATATATTTGTTGCAATTAATGTTTGTCCCAAGCTTGGGGATGCTATGTTTAATTAAGATGATATTTTTAGCCTCCCAAGTTTTGATATGCAAATTTGTTATGATGATAGCATGCCTCCTACTTATGATGATTATATTGATGAAAGTGGGTTTGGAAGAGTGTCAACTTTAGGAAGTAATGATCCCACTATTTTGGAGGATGTTCAATATTCTTGTGATGAATATGAAAGTGGATTTGGAGAGGTCATGACTTTATTTAGTGATGATTCCACTATCTTGGAAGAGGTTTCAATCGATTATGATGAGAACAAAGTTGCTACTTATGATGATTATTGTGATGAAACTTATGCTATAAAAAGTAGTGATTATTATATTTATAAAACTTGTCATGATTATGATTACCCTTTTTCTGAACATTACTCTTTTAATGTGGAAACAATTTATAGTATTCGAGTCTCTTATGATACTCCCACTATCCCGAATGAGAAGAATTTTGCTTATGTGGAGAGTAGTAAATTTTCTACGCAAGTAGTTCATGAAAAGAATGATTTAGGTTCTGGTTATATTGTTGAATTCATCCATGATGCTACTGAAAATTATTATGAGGGAGGAACATATGCTTGTAGGAATTGCAATAATATCAAGTTTCCTCTCTATGTGCTTAAAATCTTCAAGTTATGCTTGTTTTGCCTTCCAATGCTAGTTGATTATTGTTCCTATAAGTTGTTTGCTCACAAAATCCCTATGCATAGGAAGTGGGTTAGGCTTAAATGTTCTAGTCATTTGCTTCATGATGCTCCCGTTATGTTTCAATTCTTATCTTTATGTGAGCATCATTGTCATCATCATGCCTAGCTAGAAAGGCATTAAAGAAAAACGCTTGTTGGGAGACAACCCAATATTTACCCTTACTATTTTTGTGTGTCCACATGATTATGCTACTGTAGTAATCTTGGTTTATAGCTTTTGTTTCAATAAAGTTCCAAGTAAGACCTTTAGGATAGCTTACGATGATAGTTGTGTTGATCCTGCTAAAAATCAGAAACTTTTGCACCCAGTAAATTAGTTTTGATAATCCACAGAAATGTTATTTTGATCTGAATCTTTTTGCTCTGGATTGGTACACAATTTCTTAGGACTTCCTAATTTTGTAGGATTTTTGGAGTTCTAGAAGTATACGTTTGATACAGATTACTACAGACTATTCTATTTTTGACAGATTCTGTTTTCTATGTGTTGTTTGCTTATTTTGATGAATCTATGAGTAGTATCGGAGGATATGAACCATAGAGAATTTGGAATACAGTAGATATTACACCAATATGAATTTAGAATGAGTTCATAGCAGTACTTAAGTGGTGGTTTTATTTTCTTATACTAACGGAGCTTACGAGTTTTCTGTTGAGTTTTGTGTTGTGAAGTTTTCAAGTTTTTGGTAAAGATTTGATGGACTATGGAACAAGGAGTGGCAAGAGCCTAAGCTTGGGTATGCCCATGGCACCCCAATATATTCAAGAATAACCAAAAGCCTAAGCTTGGGGATGCCCCAGAAGGCATCCCCTCTTTCGTCTTCGTTCATCGGTAACTTTACTTGGAGCTATATTTTTATTCACCACATGATATGTGTTTTGCTTGGAGCGTCATTTTGTTTTATTTTCTTTTTTGAATAAAATACCAAGATCTGAAATTCTTAAATGAGAGAGAGTCTTCAAATATCTACATAATTATTTAACTACTCATTGATCTTCACTTATATATTTTTGGAGTAGTTTGTCATTTACTAGTATGCTTCAGTTATATCCTATGGGTAAATGGTTGGATGATTTGAATGTCGTAAATCTGAAATTATAAATGTTTCATATGCTTACCCCGTTGGGAGTAATGACTTTACATCTAAGAAGTAGAGGTGGTAAATTTATTGAAGGTTAGCAAACATTGTATTGGTCATTTGAACAATTCATGAAAGAATATTGAAGGAAGAGAGATTTCACATATAAATATACTATCTTAGACATCTTCTATGATTGTGAGCCCCCTTAATTATTTTCAAACCTGAGCAAATTAGTTGAAACTGGACAAGGAAGACAACATAATGAGTTATGCTTGGGTATATTTTAATAGAAGTTATATTCTTATAGATCCTCCAACATGTGGTGCTTGCTTTTTAGAAACCTTTGCTAGCCAAAATATCTGTACTAAGCGGGAATACTGCTTGTGCATCCAAATTCCTTGAACCAAGTTTCTTCCATGAGTGTCCACCATACCTACCTATATGCGGTATTTACCTGCCGTTCCAAGTAAATATGCATGTGCCAAACTCTAAACCTTCAAATAATAATCTATTTTGTATGCCCAAATCGCTCATGTAGCGACTAGGGGCTGTCAATATCTTCCATGCTAGGTGGGTTATTCTCACAATGAGTGGACTCCGCTCATCATTCACGAGAAAAATGGCTGGTAACTGGGATGCCCAGTCCCATGATCAAAAGATCAAGATCAAGTCAAAATAGTTGCAAACAAAACTCCTCTGGGATTGTTGTTAGTTGGAGGCACCCGTTGTTTCGGGCAAGCCATGGATTGATGATTGTTGGTGGAGGGGGAGTATAAACTTTACCATTCTGTTTGGGAACCGCCTATAATGTATCTAGTATGGAAGAAACTGGTAACCCTTGGTTGTTATGTTGACAATGAAAGCATACCTCTCAAAATTATTTATCTCTATTTCAAAATCGAGCTCCGGCACCTCTGCAAATCCCTGCTTCCCTCTACGAAGGGCCTATCTTTTACTTTTATGCAAGAGTCAGTAGTATTCCTTCTCATTCCAACCTAACCTTTAGTTGGCAAGCATCATGTGATGGGGAAAGATCTAAGCATATATGGCCATTCAAATATATTTGATCATGAATTATTATTGTTGACAATTATCTATATGATAAGTAAGTTGGGAGGCGAAATATTAAGCCCCTATCTTTCTCTGTGTTCGATAGATGCTATTTGTTCTAAAAAATATGCTTTGAGTGGTAGCAATCATGGAAGACTATATGATAGTTGAGTATGTGGAGTTTGCTAAATCAAAGCTCTCACATGGACCCTTCCTGAAAATAATATGAATTGTAATTGTTTGATGACTGAGTACATAGTTTGCTGGTTTTCAAGAAAGTTTATGGTCTATGCTTTAACATTTGAATAGCTTGTTACTTTATCATTAGAAGTTTTATGGGATGAGCTATTGTTATGACATATAATGATGCTAGAAAAGGTGATTGAAATTATTATTGATCAAACTTATGCACCTGCTAGCATTCACACTTCATAAATTATTTCTTTTATCATTTACCTACTCGAGGACAAGCAGGAATTAAGCTTGGGAATGCTGATACGTCTCCAACGTATCTATAATTTATGAAGCATTCATGCTATATTATTATCTGTTTTGGATGTTTATGGGCTCTAGTATACAGTTTTATATTATTTTTGGGACTAACCTATTAACCGGAGGCACAGCCCAAATTGTTGTTTTCTTGCCTATTTCAGTGTTTCGAAGAAAAGGAATATCAAACGGAGTCCAAACGGAATGAAACCTTCGGGAGAGTTATTTTTGGAATGGAAGCAATCTAGGAGACTTGGACTGCACGTAAGGGAAACAACAAGGAAGCCACGAGGCAGGGAGGCGCACCCTACCCCCTGGGCACGCCCCCCACCCTCGTGGGCCCCTCGTGGCTCCCCTAACCGACTTCTTTCGCATATATAAGGCCATATACCCTAAAAACATCGGGGAGCACAATAGATCGGGAGTTCCGCCCCCGCAAGCCTCTGTAGCCACCAAAAACCCAGTCGGGACCCTGTTCTGGCACCCTATCGGAGGGGAGATCCCTCACCGGTGGCCATCTTCATCATCCCGGCGCTCTCCATGACAAGGAGGGAGTAGTTTACCCTTGGGGATAAGGGTATGTACAAGTAGCTATGTGTTTGATCTCTCTCTCTCTCTCGTGTTCTTGAGGTGATACGATCTTGATGTATCGCAAGCTTTGCTAGTATAGTTGGATCTTATGATGTTTCTCCCCCTCTACTCTCTTATGGTGAACTGGGTTTTCCCCTTGAAGTTATCTTGTCGGATTGAGTCTTTAAGGATTTGAGAACACTTGATGTATGTCTTGCCGTGCTTACTGTGGTGACAATGGGATATTCATGTGATCTACTTGATATATGTTTTGGTGATCAACTTGTGGGTTCAATGAACTTATGCATAGGGGTTGGCACACGCTTTCGTCTTGACTTTCCGGTAGAGACTTTGGGGCACTCTTTGAAGTACTTTGTGTTGGTTGAATAGATGAATCTGAGATTGTGTGATGCATATCGTATAATCATGCCCATGGATACTTGAGGTGACATTGGAGTATCTAGGTGACATTAGGGTTTTGGTTGATTTATGTCTTAAGGTGTTATTCTAGTACGAACTCTATGATAGATCGAACGGAAAGAATAGCTTCGTGTTATTTTACTACGGACTCCTAAATAAATCGATCAGAAAGAATAACTTTGAGGTGGTTTCGTACCCTACAATAATCTCTTTGTTTGTTCTCTGCTATTAGTGACTTTAGAGTGACTCTTTGTTGCATGTTGAGGGATAGTTATATGATCCAGTTATGTTATTATTGTTGAGAGAACTTGCACTAGTGAAAGTATGAACCCTAGGCCTTGTTTCCTAGCATTGCAATACCGTTTGTGCTCACTTTCATCATTAGTTACCTTGCTGTTTTTATATTTTCAAATTACAAAAACCTATATCTACCATCCATATTGCACTTGTATCACCATCTCTTCTCCGAACTAGTGCACCTATACAATCTACCATTGTATTGGGTGTGTTGGGGACAAGAGACTCTTTGTTATTTGGTTGCAGGGTTGCTTGAGAGAGACCATCTTCATCCTACACCTCCCACGGATTGATAAACCTTAAGTCATCCACTTGAGGGAAATTTGCTACTGTCCTACAAACCTTTGCACTTGGAGGCCTAACAACGTCTACAAGAAGAAGGTTATGTAGTAGACATCAGCACGACCTCTCACTGGCACTGAAATTGAAGCATTGCACAATCCAAGAGAACCACCCGGGCTGCGTCCTCGGTGTCCCCGCCTGTTAAATGCCGGAGTGATGCTTTTTGTACGATATGGGGCAGATATCTGCCACGTTGTTCAATGTGCGTCTGTTTTTATGCCGCCATTAAGCAGGCTCGTCGGCCGAGGAACCAACTCCGGTGCCGCTTATTGACACACCCGGACTCTTGACCTCATCAAAATCTAATATTTGAAGGCGGCCAGACCCGGCTAACTCAAACAACAACACATCCTCCTCCTTTGCTCCACATCCGCTATGACTGCGAGCAGGAACGCTCTATAGGACAGTCTGTCTTCATGGAGATGACAGATGGAGGATGCGGTCAGCGATGCAAAATACAAAGGAAGTGGACAAAAGCCGCCGCCATAGGATAGGTTTAGGCTCGGGTTTTTTTGTCCTAAATGATTGAAATGTAATGAAAAACAGTCGTGTTTGCATGAATCTTCTCCGGTTTATATGAAAATCCATTGTGTTTGCATTAATTTTGTCCGGTTAGCTGAAATGGTGTTTGAAATGTATGCGGACAGCCTTGGATGGTCGGCTCCCGCATCCGAGCAAACTGGTCCCCCCCAATCTGTTAACAGATGCCAGAGAAAATTTATGGGTCAACGTTGGAGATGCCCTAATGGGAGAGATTAACATGTAGACGGGTCCGTAGAAGAAACATATATAGAAATAGGATATTTGATATTTTAGAGCATCTAGACCCGGATTGGGCAAATCCGAACTCTCAAACACCCTCATGGAAAAAAATTCCATGGCATTAGAAAGTAAAAAATGGATATGATACAGAAAAACATGTGGTAATTGAAACAAAAGATACATGGTAAAGTTGCCATGGAAATAAAGAAGTAAATTTGGCCATGATACGAAAAAGCAAATTTGCGATGGTATTTGAATTAAATTTGCCATGGTCCCTAAATTAAGTTTTCCATGTCCATAAAAATAAGTTTGCCATGTTAGAAAAAAATAGTATAAAAATCGCTCTTTAGTAAAATTGCCATGGCCCATGAAGTAGTAATGCTAAGACACGGGAAAAAGAGTTTGCCATGGGCCATGAATTAAATTAGGCATTTGTATTAAAAATGAAATTGATATGGTAAATGAAGCAAATTTGACTACATTACGCATATGACCATTACAAAAACCAACAATCTAGAACTTGCCATTTTGTTCTATCAAAATAATATATTGCAATGTTGCATAAGGCATATGGGTTTTTTTCCTATCAAAAATGAAAGTAACATTTTAGTAAAAAAAATCATGATGTAAATAAAAGACATGGTAATTGAATCAAAGAGACATGGTAAAGTTGCCATGGCAATAAAAAGTAAATGTTGCCATGAAACGGAAAAAAGACGTGATCAATGAAAATGTATTCTGCCATATCCATAGACAATAACATAAGATTTCCATGGTCTATGCACTAAGTTTGCCATGATGTATGGACTAAACTTGCCATCGTTACATAGAAAGGAAATTTTGGCATGTTGCAAAAAGAAGAAGAAGAAAATTCCATGCTCATGGCAAAAAGACGAGCTGATAATTGCCATGGCAATTTTGGAGATAGTAAACTTGAGTGAAAAATTGCCATCATGGCAACAAAAATCATCACTATATAACATGCTAAGTAAAAATGTGTGAAAGTGCCCATGAAAAAAAAGACTATATCGCCATGGTCCATGCACTAAGGGCGTGTTTGGTTGCAGTAGTGAACAGCAGTTGCATTGCATACACATCTCAACCCAGCCCGACTCTGGAAAAACAGTCTCATATGCGACACTTGCAAGTTGTTTGGTTGCCTGCATATGGACTTCCTGCATTAGGCGATCAACTTTGGCATGTTGTTTGGTTGCCTACATTATCTCGGCGCATACAACTACATGATGTTTGGTTGCCTGCATGGGGTATGATTAAGAGCTAGCACTTGCACTTAGCACATAGAGTTTAGAGCTAGCAGAGGAAGGGGGAGAAGAAATGCAGTGTACGCTGGACCATGGCAACTGCAGTGGACAGTGACCGTGGCGTTGTGTCCAACATGATGAGCACAAAGTCATGGGCGAGCGACACCGTCGACAAACTAGTTGGAATGCTCACGCAAAGACAATGACAGAGGAGGAAAAATGCAGTGCTCACGCCATGGCATCATCAGTGTAGTAGGAGGAGAGAGAGAGGAGCTGAGATGATCGATGCCGGAAATGACTCTAGTGTAGTAGGACGAGAAAGAGGAGGTCAGGAGGAGATCTGATAGAGTAAATATTTTTGGGTGTATAGCTCGGAAAGTAAAATATTGCAAAATAGTAGATCAGAAACTAGTAATATGTAAACGAGATTCAATAATATGGAAAAGAGACCCGGGGGCCATAGGTTTCACTAGTGGCTTCTCTCAAGATAGCAAATATTATGGTGGGTGAACAAATTACTGCCGAGCAATTGATAGAAGAGTGCATAGTTATGATGATATCTAAGGCAATGATCATGAACATAGGAATCACATCCGTGTCAAGTAGACCGAAAGGATTCTGCATCTAATACTATTACTCCACACATCGACCGCCATCCAACATGCATCTAGAGTATTAAGTTCATAAAGAACAGAGTAACACATTAAGTAAGATGACATGATGTAGAGGAATTAACTCAAGCAATATGATGAAAACTCCATATTTTTATCCTCGATAGCAACAATACAATATGTGCCTTGCTGCCCCTACTGTCACTGGGAAAGGACACCGCAAGATTGAACCCAAAGCTAAGCACTTCTCCAATTGCTAGAAAGATCAATCTAGCAGGCCAAACTAAACCGATAATTCGAACAGACTTGCAAAGATATCAAATCATGCATATAAGAATCAGAGAAGAACCAAATAATATTCATAGATAATCTGATCATAAATCCACAATTCATCCGATCTCGGCAAACACACCGCAAAAGAATATTACATTGAATAGATCCACAAGAACATCAAGGAGAACATGGTATTGAGAATCAAAGAGAGAGAAGAAGCCATCTATCTAATAACTATGGACCTGAAGGTCTATGTTAAACGACTCTTGCTTGATCGGAGAGGTAATGGTGTTGACGTAGAAGCCCTCCGTGATCGAATCCCCCTCTGGCAGGACGCCGGAAAAGGCCCCTAGATGGGATCTCATGGGTACAGAAGGTTGCGGCGGTGGAGAAGTGGTTTCGTGGCTCTCCTAGATGTTTTCAGGGTATAAGAGTATTTATAGGCGAACGAACTAGGTCAGGGGAGCTACGAGGGGCCCACGAGGTAGGGGCGCGCGCTACCCCCTGGGCGCGTCGTCCTGCCTCGTGGCCGCCTCGTTGCATTTCCGACTTCATCTCCAAGTCTTCTGGTTTGCTTTCAGTCCAACAAAGATCATTGCGAAGGTTTCATTCCATTTGGACTCCGTTTGGTATTCCTTTTCTGTGAAACTCTAAAATAGGCAAAAAAAGAAACTAGTACTAGGCCCTCGCTTAATAGGTTAGTCCCAAAAGTAATATAAAATAGCACATAAATGCCTATTAAACATCCAAAACAGATAATATAATAGCATGGAACAATCAAAAATTATAGATACATTGGAGACGTATCACTGGTGGAGGCTGGGGTAAGTCGACGATGGATGAACAGTAGCCCGTGGAGGCTGGAGGAAGTCGACGGTGGATGAACAGTAGCCCATTGAGGCTGGAGCGAGGTAGTAGATAGTGAATGAACAATAGCCCGGGGAGTCCCGTTTTGCGGTACGCCACACCCCTCCCGATGAACAGGAGCCCGTTTCGACCATAGGTGCTCCAACACAAGTCATGTTTCCTACGGTTTGCGGTACGCCACACCCCTCCCAATCAACAGCACCCCATTTCGACCGTAGGAGCTCGAATACAAGTTTGTTTCCTCCGTTTTGTGGTACGCCAGACCCCGTTTTGCCCATTCCATCTAAGCCGGTTGGCTCCAGATGAACACGACACATTCTAACCCAGTTTGTTGCCTCCCGATGAAGACGATGTTGTTTCTCCGTTCCGACCCAGTCGTGGCCGCCGATGAACACGATGTCGTTGATGTATGCGTTCGAGACCCTGCCCGTATGTATGTACGTAGCCGTATTTACTTTCTTGCAGCATGGCTGTACGTACGTGTACACGATATAGATGGGACTGCCTGAACAACTACCGCTCCTTACTAGGCCATAGTTCATCATGGCAGAAAGACCGATGGACTAGTATGTACATACACGTTTGCGACCAGAATGACAATGCTATGTACACTTCGACCGGGTGGGTCCCGACTGTCAGGGAGGATAAGGAGGCACTTCCTTGTGTGCGAAGATAGATGGTGGGTCCAAGCTGATAGGGGGAGAATTCTTTTTTTTTGCGTGTAATAAAGAGGCACTTCCTTGCGTGCGAAGATGTAGCTGGTGGGTCCATCTGTCAGCCTCACCGCATACAGTCCTCTTCTGATGGATGTCATTCGTTGACCATGTTAACCACGCCACACGAACAACACCAGGCGATGGACGATGATGAGGCAGGGAACGACTCAGAGCCTGGGAACACGCGGATGGTAGTACGAGGGTTGACTGGTTCGGCTGCAGCGTGAGGCTGTCGTTGCCGCAAAATAATACGTGGTGTGGGTGAGTAGAGGGATGGCCTGGCCAGCGGTGGGATTAGTAGGGGGTGAGGCATGCGCTGCAGCATAGCCGACCGTGGGAGGCAGGAGCGCGCAGTGGTTTGGACGGCTGGAGCAAGAAATCAGAGGTTCAAGAAGCAGGATGACCGTTGGTTGTTAACAATCCAACAGTCACTGGTGATAGAATCGTTTGTTGACTAAGTTGACAAAGCCCTACGTAGGCGTCAACTTAGTAGGGCCACAAGTCAGCCTCCAAATCTGATGGGCCCCAGCTGTCATGGGGAGCACTCATTATTTTTTGCTTAATAAGGAGACAGTTCCTTCCATGCCAAGATATAGCTGGTGGGTCCCAGCTGTCATGGGGATGATTCATTATTTTTGGCGTAATAAGAAGGTACTTGCTTGCGTGCAGCCATGGACCATGTGGGTCCCAACTGTCAGCCTCTCCGTGTACATCCCTCTTCCGATATTGTCGTTTGTTGACAATGTTGACCACGTCGTGCCAAGAACACCAACGCGATGGACGATGGCGAGACCCAGGAAGGGAACGACCCGGAGGCGGCAAAGCCACATCAGTGGAGGGATGTGGGTGAGTAGAGGGATGGCCTGGCCAGCGGTGGAGTAGTATGGGGCGGTGAGGCCGCGACAGCACAACCGACCACGGGAGGCGGGAGCAGGCGGTCCCGCCGACGTTGGATTTGGCAGCTGGAGCAAGAAGATTAGAGATTGAAGAAGCACGACGGCCATTGGATTGACATCCAACGGTCACGTCTGCTAGAATCATTTGTTGACGTATATAATAAGTAAAAAAATCTTGCATATGCATCAACTTAATAGGCCCATAAGTCAGACTATTCCCTATTTTTTTTAATAATTTATAGCTCATTGCAACTTCGTATGCAATTTATTGGAGTCCTTCTTTTGGCCAGGGCCAGGGTTAAAAATTTAAATGAAATTTTGCATATTTCGGTGGGGTCCAAACTATTTATAATACCAAAATGTCGAGCCAGATTTAAAGTACTTTGAAGATATATTAAAATTAGGTAAAAGCTGGTGAAATTGGAATCTGAAAATGTGAATTTTTTTAGAAATTTGAAAGTAATTGCCAATTTGTCATGTGTTTTTTATATTTATAGCCCATTTCATATACTTTCAAGATTTGCAGCCGTCTTGAAAGAGTTGCAGCCCAGCAGGGCGTAGAAAAATAAGTAGGCCTCGATCAAGTATTCTTCAGAAAAAATAAACTGGGCTCATTTTCACAAAGAAAAAAATAGCTGGGCTAGTCGTGTGGTGAACGTAAAATAGAAGCCTGGGCTAGATGGTCCATAGCCCAGTTGAAACCCTGCTCCGTCTCAACAATAACAAAAACAGACTGCTTGAGCAGCTATGTCCCAGGTGTCAGCCGATCTTGTGTTGTTCTCTTGTCTATTGACTATACGCTAACAACATCGTGGGTCCCAAATGTCAGCAAACGACTAGGAGGAAGCATTTTCTTTTTCATATGCTAACAATGGAGTATATAATAAAAAATGAGGAACTTGCTTGCGTACGGCCATGGACATGGTGGCCCCTATTGTTATCCTCTCCATGTACAGTCCTCTCCTCATTCCTCTTGTTTTTTGACCATGTTCACAGTGCTAGAGGGTGGCGCCATGGCGAGCGCACTAATGCGCGCAGAGGACGACAACGAGGCCTCGGACATTGGTGTTAACGATTGAGGAGATGGTGGGGCAGCAATGCATGCGCTGAGGTGCAGCCATTCGTGGGAGGCAGAAGCAGGCGGCCCCGCCGGCGCTAGTTTGGTTTTGGCGGCTGGAGGAAGACGAGACTGAAGAAACACGACAAACTATAAAATCAGCAGGAGTACTTAACAACCCTAACTAAAACCAATAGGGGCACTTCACAACCATAGCTGAAAGCAGTATGAGTACTTATACAAGTTCAACCATACAAAGCACGCCTCGAACAGTGCTACTTTGCCTACAGTTAACCAAGGGTGAGGCTACCAAGCCCCAGGACAAGGCCCAGGTGCCACCCCACGCATCCACAACCTTCTGAAAGTGGCTTCATCTCGCAATGTGGTCAATAAATAGGATATTCGCTTTAGAGCCATGGAAAAGCATGAGCATAACCTTCTGTCCTATTCTCAAAGATGGATGGGCCTTCATTATTTGAGACCATCCATAAATAAGTATCTTTTCACCTCAAAAGGAAATGGAGTAGGTCGATATAAACATCATGTTGTGACCAAGTGCAAGTCTGACACGACCATGGCCAGGCATTTGTATAGGAACAACAGAACTGGGAAGTTTCTGTTCCAAGAAGATCACAGTTGTAAAAATGTGTATAAGCAAGAGTTTATGAACAACATATCTAAGAGAAAACAGCTCGTACCATAAGTTTCTCGACACAGTTGGACCTGTTCAACATGTGCACCAGTGGCACACATAACCCACGAAGCCTTCCACCATTGAAACGTCCCACAAGGTCCTCAAGACGATCAATAAAGTGTAGGAACTTGTGGATGTCGTCCCAGTTAACTTCAGTGCCATGAGTAACAGTCGAGTTCTTATAGAATAACAAACGCGTAGCATGCTTAACTTTGAAATAACCTACACGTGCCACCAATTATAAGAAATATTAGTTATAAGTAGGATCTTCATGAGAGAAGGGAATCACAAATTGTTGCTACTTCTAAAGTTAAGTTGTGATTAGTTAGACAGAATAGGTGGATTAAGAAGTTATCAAGGCAACATGCAAGAACTAGATACAAAACTAACATGGATGAACTACTGGAATGATGTCGGGGTGGAAGATCATAGTGAAGATGATACTAGGTTCTGCTATTTCCATAAACATTCGTGCGCAAACATTTAGTCCGTAACACTTGAGAAAGCTTATCCAAGTTCGGAACCCAACTCGGAACCTATATCCATGGCTTGTCTTCAGTGTGACCATTGAACTGGTGTATTCAGTTATGGCAAGGCTGACCATCTTGAGTACATGTGTTCTGGCAGAGTAAGGAATGCACTGCAGGAAAAATAATATGAGAACACAATGTATTCGCTATCCAAATCTAGAAATAATTTCCTCTTTCATGTCAGTGTTGACCATGGTACTAGTACCTTTTATCCAAATAGAGCAATCCAAATTTCCAAATTAGTCAACAACATGTTCAAAAAAAACCACCCTCCCAGATAGAAAAGAGGATTCTAGGAACATACCATGCACGTTTTAAAATCCTGTGTTAGGATGAGAAAGAACAAGTGTAGCGTCTCGCCGAGGATGCAGAAACCTGTAGGGTCCTCGCACTTTGGGCACTGCAAATGAAACACTCTAGATACATTAGGAAGAAAAATGCATCAACGGCAGCGACTGCCATCCTAGGATTACCCGCGACCAAGGGACTAGGATTTATCGGGGATGGATGAAGAATTCGTACATGGTTCGCCATGAGAAAAACCTATGCAATCGCCGAGAGAGGGTTTTCTCTAAAGAAGTAGGCAAGGGAGAAGGGGAATCAGGCCTAGTGAAATACTGCTGCTTCGTCCGTCCAGCTTAATGCTAAAGCTGGAAAGGTGGTTTTTTTGTGATTTGACGGCTCATTGGGCATTACTATGGCGCTACGACCAAGGTGAGTCTACCGTGCAGTTGTGCACTCTAATTTGGTGCATGGCATGTGCACCCCGTTGCTAGATGCCCCGCATATCAGCGAAAGGAAGTAGAAAGGCATGAGTAACTAGTTACACATAAATATATTTTTGACAGAGAGATACTCCCTTTGTAAAGAAATATAAAAATCTTTTATATCACAACTTTATACATAAGAAAAATCAAGGGGAATCTATATAACATAATATGGGGGTTAGGCTGAGAATATAGTACTCAGACAGGCTCACGATTCTGGACTTTGGGACACAGGCTGGTGGGCCTGCATGTTTGGGGGGCCATGTGTTCTAACTCAGCGCATTTCATATTGCAAGCGACCGGTATGGCGCTGATTTTAGATGTTGTCGCAAGGCGAATACAGAAAAATAAATAAAGCACGACAGATGTTAGAATGAAACTAATGACAGTTCCTAACCAGCAGTCAGAGTTGCAATTCTTTCATGATATCCTATGTGATAAATAATACTATCGTGCTACTTATACACACATGACACTTGTTTCACCATGCATATTATTACATCAAAAGCTCTCAGAGGATAGATCAGTTCGGCAGTTGTGTGCTTCTACTGAAGAATTTAAAAGTTGATTTGGACTAGCTCTCCTTGCCGAGAAAGTTCGATTTTGACATCATCCCCTACCGCAAGATTTGATAGATTTTTGAACCTTGACCATCCTTCATCATCAATCATCATGCGACCATCCTTTGTACTTATGATATATTGAGCAGGTTCATTCACACCAAGGTTGCGCATGGTAAGAGAAACTTGCCACGGTCGCCGGATTATTGAACGACATACACAAAAATTTAGATCAACACAGTGAATCATGTGAAACAACATGGGAAAAAAAAGAACAAAGCACTTGGGCGGCCAATGCTTACCAAGAAGGTGGAGATGTCGGTTTTTGTAAGGACTTTGGTATATGCAGTGTGAACTGTGGCCCAGTCTATTGCCGGTACAACTGCTGGTTCCGTTGTTGCTGCATGGGCCGAAGCAGATGCAAGTGCAACTTCATGTGTTGGTGCAGGTGCCGGAGCCATTGCTGGTGCCCGTGCCGGTGCGACTAGTAGTGCAGCTACTGCTGCCGGAGATGGTGCTCCTTGTGGAGCTGGTGCCGGTGTCGGAGCAGGTGCCCGTGTCAGTGCCAGATCCTCCGGTAGATAAGCCTGATCCGCTGACACGGTCGGTGCCCAATCCTCTGGTGGATCGGACTGAGTTGTTGCCGCTGTCAGTGCTAGAGCGAGTGTTGTCTGAGAAGGTGCCGGTGCTCGATCCGATGCTGAAGGTGGTACCGATGTGCGAGACAGCAACGGCCGTATCTAGTCTGCTATGATTTCATACTTCAGCTTTCTAACTTCACTAGGCTCCGTGAACTTGATCCAGTATTTTCCTTCACTTCTATTAAACGCCGGAAGGAGTAATTGTGGTGTGTTTGTTAAACCAAACTCTACTTCAACATAGGGCTTCAGATTGTACTCAGACAATAGACTGGTCCTATTGTGTTCAGTAATATAAGCGATGGACTATGCTTTCATTACTCACACGACATAAGAAGTGAAACCTGCAAAAATAAGCATCATAGAGCAAACCAAACGGTTTATTCTGTAACAAATGTGACATGGCAAAACATGCATCATAAAATTGCAGCAAAAGTAAGAAAACATGACAGTAAATCAATAAGATTTAGACAATAAATCAATAAGATTTACTTGATGTGACATGAGTGAATCCTTACTAGGAAATCACTATGTTCAAGTTCTAAAATGAAGGTTGATCATCCAATTACGGGTGGCATGCAGGGCCCCTGCTTACTCCCACAAGCAGGACAGTCCAAAGGTCGTGACAAATCGTATGGACCGAACATCCATGGGACTAGAAATCCTGGTGGGTGCGATAAACCCTGCAATGCATACAGATATTGGAGTGTAACCATAATTGATAAACCGTCCTCACAAAAAAGATGATCCGAATACTTCAAAATATACAGACTGAATTGACTGGATAGACATTGACATAGACTATTCTCAGGACTCACCACACAACAAAAGCAGCAGTACTAAACAATACATGGTTCACACACACAAATCAAGTACTGAACAATAGTACTTACTACAGACAAGCAAAGTTGCACTAATTAAACTCTGCAGACTATTTCTTGCCACCGACCTACGGGGTGTACCCCAGATAACTGACTAGGCCATGGACTTCGTGAGAGATGTCTACCGGCACCATCACCATCTCATCAACCTTGGAGAACCTAACAGAGTGGTCTTTCCACTCATAAACATTACGATGAAGACAGTCCACATCAGATTTGTCGGGAAGCTTTACAAGAACCACACCCTTCGTAATCGAAGGCACGACTAGGAAATTGTTGTGGTGAAGTACACCCTCGAGAATACACCTGACAACAATGCTACAGGAAAACACTAGTTCATGACACATGGCGACAAGGACACAACAGCTATATAGTTTAGTAGTAGAACTCATCCTCGGGTCTTCCAGTTCACACAATATGACTTTGAGAACTTCATCTCCACCACGGTCCTGGTTCTAATTCAAACAGAAACCAAATATTTTATTACTACCTCCGTTCAGAAATATAAGACGATTTTCGATATTGTACTCCATATAAGACTACATATACGCACAGAAATGAGTGAACAAAGACACTAGAACATGTCTTCAAAGGCATGAGAGTAGAGGGACTACTTGCAATGTCCATAATACGAGTTATTAAGGCTAATGTACTCTCTTCAAAGGCATGAGAGCTAAAATCTTGCATTTCCTACAGCAAGCATTGATGTTCATAAAGTAGTTGAAAGTAATCTATAAGAAATCAGTGTCATGTGCAATAATCATATGTATGTCAACCTCTCGCATGTTTTGCTCAAAAGAGAAATTTAGAACAGTCATTTGGCACACAAAAATCACATGCAAGATCACCCAGAAAGTTGTACTACTAGTACTAGTACTGCGTGCTATATGAAGAAACACGATCAAGATCGCCAAAAAGATTGTCAAGAAGAGATATTACCTAGACTTGCTTAATGAGGGATCCGGAGAGAGGGGCTTGGATAGGGCGATGGCCTTGAGCTTGTATGCGGTAGTCTCGGCGGGGTTCTTGCGCTTCGTACCCTGAGCCTCGACGGTTTTGGCCAGAGTCATGGACATCACTTCTGCCGATGCTCCAGGGTCCATCAAGAAACTGTCAAATAGAAGTAAAAGAAAAGAAACCATAATCACAAACCCAAAAGAAGAACAGAGAAGGAGTTATAGGATCAGTCTCGGGGTTGCAAGACCGGGCCTTGGCCAGAATCAACACCATTGATGCGCTCACCTTTCCTTCTTTGGGAGAGAAGAACAATGGCATAAGCGGGTTTTCTTGAAGAAATGAGGAACAAGATGAGGGAGAAGCGAGTTGGGGTTTTCTTCAAGAGAGGAAGCCGGGGGAGAAGAGTGAAATGATGGTTGCTTTGTCCGTCCAACTTATTGCTGGAAAGGTGTGGGTTTTGTGATTTGATGGCTCAATGGGCATTACTGCGGCGCTTAGACCGGGTAATCTACCGTGCTATTGTGCACTCTAGTACAGAGTAATTTAGTGCATGGCAAGTGGACCCCGATGCTGGTTGTCCCACACGTCGGCAAAAGTGAGTAGCAAGGTTCCCGACGACCGTCAAGGAGGATCCGCACGGTAGAGCATGTCCACTGTATTTGAAAAACTTGATTACAACAAGCGTTTCCACTCTTACGACAAAGGAGTGCGAAACACGGTAGCCACTTGAACTTACACAGTACTCCTACTACTAGGCATGTCTAGTGCGTCATACGTCAGTACTATATAATTTTGTTACTAGTGTAGTAAGATATGACGATAACAAATGATGTTGTACGCATGTCAACTATATGAACAGTAATGTAACATACCCCTTTTTTGACTGTCCGGTCGAGAATGAACGGTGAGATCAATGTTAATAGAACTAGGTCTACAGCACATGGAGAGTACGGTGCTACAGTACTCCACAGAACATGAACCATATGAAGGACGAATAAGTGTTAGGCAGGGTGTATGAAGGGTGCATAGGGTGGGAGCAAAAGTTCCATTCTCGACCCACTTTTGGGTGTTTGGCAGAGTGCATGAAGGGTGCATGAGTCGACACTAGTAGGTTAACACAAATACACTAGGAGCATGCATGAAGAGGGGTGCTAAGATGAGCATGCATGAAGAGGGGTGCTAAGATGAGCATGCATGAAGAGGGAACAACTATATTGAGATGAGAATGCAACCAAACACACCCACACACTTTGTGCTACAGTGACTGATCTACACCGTCTAAGTTTGATCCAACAGTCATGCTGCGTTGAGACATGGACATGCCCATGCAGAGGATGCCTAGACACCACCGAAGTCCCTCTGCTTCTCGAGGTGCACGATGTTGGTGATGCAGGGTGCCACCACCCGTAGAGCCCGCTCCCGATCGACGGGAGCCAGCTCATCAAAGATGGCGTCCAATGGCATGAATGGATTCCCGTGACGAAGCCGTGAGAGGATTCACCCGGCAACGGCGATGACCACCTGCAACCCCTCCTTGTCCAGCTCCACCCCCACCATCACACGGAGATGGCTCAGCTCCTTGGACATATAGGTGAAGAAGGAGACCAGGTCAGGAAGCCGCAGCTCATTGAAGTCGACGGGGTGGTCGAACGGGTTTAGCACGACGGCCGGCATGGTTGCACTGGCATGATGGTAGGCATCACAAAGCCGCAACATGTGTGTGGCAACATGGTCCACCAAGTGGTTGAGGCGTTCCTCGACCTCGTAACGGTCGGCCCACTCGCGCTCCAGCCGGCTCGCCTGACCGCCTATCGTACCTCTCGCTTTCTGCAGCAACACCGCATACACCTCGAGCATCTTTGTGGTGGACGCCTGCTGCTTTTTAAGCTCCGTGAACTCCTACACATAAAGGAGGAGCGTGGCACTCCTCTCCTCCTTGAGCTCATGGAGCTCCGCATCCTTGGCCCTGAGCTCCGCATCCATGGCCTGGAGCTCCTGTGTCAGGCGCCTCACCTTAGACTCCGTGATCTGGTGCACTGCCATGGAACTAGGTAGAAGCAATGGGGAGAGGAAGCAAAGGGGACAAAACAACTAAAAGGTAATGCAATCTACTGGAAGTCAGAGGGAACCAGCCGAGGAGTGGGGTGAATCTTTTGGTTTTCACCATGGGAAAACACCAATCGACGACTTTTCACATCAGGGGCAGTGGGTTTTACAAGCGGAGTCATCATGACTAATTGTTGCCGCGCTTGATCCCGTCAATCAAAAAATAAAAATCCTGCCGCGCCTACCGCACCCAAAGACCAGAGCAATGCCACGGTGGATATTTAAATTTACCTACCAGCAAGGAGAGAAAAAAGGGGTGAAAAAACAAATGTGGTGGCAGCCTAGCTAATCGGTCGCACTAGCCCAACTAGCTAGCCATCGTGCTTCACTGATGCACTCAGCTTTAACGACTCATTTACTTGCTTCGGCGCTACGACCGAGGAGGACCTAGAAAATGTGCGGTAGGGCGTCCCACATCTTAGCAAGGAAGAAAATGTGCGTGCACCACCCGGGAGGATCCTGAAATCACGCGGTAGGGCATCCCATGTGTCGGCAAGGAAGAAAATATGTGTGCACTACCCGGGAGGACCTAGAAAGCGCGTGGTAGGGTGTGCCATGTCTCAGCATGGAGGAAAAATGTGCGTGTAAAAATATACTATATCAGACGTACTACCTATGGTTCGACCTCGAGACCCAACCAGTTGGTCGAAAACACCCCACTAGCCACACAACTTCATCATACTAACGTGGCACAGAGGATGGGTGTGGTTAGCTCCGTCTTGACCAGCCACAACGTCTCTTGTCATTCTAGGCAGTTCTTCTATGTTCCAAGCACTTTTTAGTTATAATACCACCACGGCAAGCTTGCACTGCTCTTCGTGTGTGCCTGTGCATCTAAAGGTTAGACGATGGAGAGGAGAGAGGTCGCAGACATGGGACCCACCGGTAAGTGAGTCAACGGTCATGCACCTGTTGACGAGCCACTCCCTCTACTCTACTCAATGTTGTATAAAATCAAGTTATCCAACAAAGCCCACAACCGTTGCTATTTCAGGCTATCAACTTATGCTTTGTAGTCCAGGTTGCCAGTTCGAATCTCGTCTTCCAGATTTGTTAGTTTTAGGTCCAAATTTGATCAATGACAAGTGGGACCCCCATGTGTTTTTCCAATATTTCAGTGTAAGATGGTTTTTTTGCACAAACACTTTGCGCGGTTAGACAAGTTACATCATCACTTACACGTATTTTGCACATTTAGGAATAAAAATGACAGCGGCATAGAATATCACATCCACCCCGCAGCTTAGATGCTATGGTGATATGAGTTTTTACGTCGTTGGATCTAAGATCCAATGGCTTGGGAGTAGTCTTTGTAATCATGCACAATTTCCAAACTCTCCAAGTTTTTTTGCAAATAAAACATTCAGATCGCATGTGTGCTGCTGCATCTTGGATCCAACGGCTCCTAGTACCTCATATTAGGTGCTCCCCGTAGCTTAATTAGCCGCTACGGTGATACAAGCATCTAGGTCCTATGATCTGTGATCAGATGCCACATGCGTAGTACTCATACTTTCTGCGCAATTCCCAAACTCTTTGAGGCCTATATTGCAAAAACATTCAAACCTCCTACTACGAGCCGTTAGATCTCCCGGGAACTCGTATCACCATAGAATCTATGGTGTGGGAGCACCTCATATTCTCCCGTGCGAGGAAACATCAAGTGCTCTCGCAGCTTGGTTGCTACGGTGATACGAGCTTCGAGGTCATTCGATCTGAGATCCAATGGCATCTGAGCAGTCTTTGTGCTTGTGAGCAGTGGCCGGACTCTTTGGGGGCTTTTCTGCAAAAAAACATTTGAACCACCAAGGAGTTGTTGGATCACAGATCCAACGGCTCCGAAGAGCTTGTATCACCAAAGCATCTAAGGTGTGGTAGCACATGGTATTCTTACATACAGGAGAATATGAGGCTCTTCTTCATCTTAGATGTTACGGTGATACGAGCTTCGAGGTCGTTGGATATGGCATCCAAGGGCATCTGAGTAGTTTTTGTACAAATTGTGTGCAATTTTGAAACTCATTAAGGTTTCCTATAAAAATATTAAGACATCCTGTGAGATGCTATAACTCAGATCTACAAGCTCCAAGGAACTTGTATTAGCATATAGCATCTAAGGTGTGGGGGCACATGATATTGTCCCGGGGAGGGGGTGCATAACCAATCTGTGTTTGGGAGGGTGGGGACAAATATAATGTTCAAAAAATATAATTTAAACAATCCTAAACAGAGCTTCACAATTTTATCTAAGGTCGAGGGATTGACCCTCGACAATCTACATAGCTCCTGCCCATGCAAGAGGTGTAGTGCGAGCGTCTATGTGTGAGAGAGACGACGCAATAAAGCAAGATCAATCGAGTCATTTATAGAGGGAGAGATCGAGGAAGTGTGGCCTAGAGTACACTCGAATGTTAAAGGCGATACACTGAGATATCGTGCGGCGAAGCCATGGTGAGGGCTGGAGGGAGATAGTTACCGAGAGAGTGGCCGATATAGACTTTATGTATGCGCGCATGGTGAAGATGTTTTATAAAGGCAACACATGTGTCTTGAGAGAGAGAGGGAGCGTTTGTCATGGAGGGTACGACGAGGTTGTGTGTAAGAAATACATTTGTTGAGAGTGTGAGGGCGGGATTGACATAAATGGAGATAGAAACGTGAAGAGCAATAATGAGCTCGCGTGTGTCGAATACCAATAGCTCTATTAACAAAGAATGAACATCAATCGATACATGAAGTATGTGTGTG